>NW_027650242.1:0-128709 GCF_965287045.1 Carcharhinus amblyrhynchos | reverse complement strand
GTCCTACAGTCAGTGTCTCAGTGAAGCAGATCGGGAGCAGTGTCCTACAGTCAGTGTCTCAGTGAAGCAGATCGGGAGCAGTGTCCTACAGTCAGTGTCTCAGTGAAGCAGATCGGGAGCAGTGTCCTATAGTCAGTGTCTCAGTGAAGCAGTTCGGGAGCAGTGTCCTACAGTCAGTGTCTCAGTGAAGCAGATCGGGAGCAGTGTCCTATAGTCAGTGTCTCAGTGAAGCAGATCGGGAGCAGTGTCCTACAGTCAGTGTCTCAGTGAAGCAGATCGGGAGCAGTGTCCTATAGTCAGTGTCTCAGTGAAGCAGATCGGGAGCAGTGTCCTATAGTCAGTGTCTCAGTGAAGCAGATCGGGAGCAGTGTCCTATAGGCAGTGTCTCAGTGAAGCAGATCGGGAGCAGTGTCCTATAGTCAGTGTCTCAGTGAAGGCAGATCGGGAGCAGTGTCCTATAGGCAGTGTCTCAGTGAAGCAGATCGGGAGCAGTGTCCTATAGTCAGTGTCTCAGTGAAGCAGATCGGGAGCAGTGTCCTATAGTCAGTGTCTCAGTGAAGCAGATTGGGAGCAGTGTCCTATAGTCAGTGTCTCAGTGAAACAGATCGGGAGCAGTGTCCTACAGTCAGTGTCTCAGTGAAGCAGATCGGGAGCAGTGTCCTATAGTCAGTGTCTCAGTGAAGCAGATCGGGAGCAGTGTCCTACAGTCAGTGTCTCAGTGAAGCAGATCGGGAGCAGTGTCCTACAGTCAGTGTCTCAGTGAAACAGATCGGGAGCAGTGTCCTACAGTCAGTGTCTCAGTGAAGCAGATCGGGAGCAGTGTCCTATAGTCAGTGTCTCAGTGAAGCAGATCGGGAGCAGTGTCCTACAGTCAGTGTCTCAGTGAAGCAGATCGGGAGCAGTGTCCTACAGTCAGTGTCTCAGTGAAGCAGATCGGGAGCAGTGTCCTATAGTCAGTGTCTCAGTGAAGCAGATCGGGAGCAGTGTCCTACAGTCAGTGTCTCAGTGAAGCAGATCGGGAGCAGTGTCCTATAGTCAGTGTCTCAGTGAAGAAGATCGGGAGCAGTGTCCTACAGTTCAGTGTCTCAGTGAAGCAGATCGGGAGCAGTGTCCTATAGTCAGTGTCTCAGTGAAGCAGATCGGGAGCAGTGTCCTATTGTCAGTGTCTCAGTGAAGCAGATCGGGAGCAGTGTCCTATAGTCAGTGTCTCAGTGAAGCAGATCGGGAGCAGTGTCCTATAGTCAGTGTCTCAGTGAAGCAGATCGGGAGCAGTGTCCTATAGTCAGTGTCTCAGTGAAGCAGATCGGGAGCAGTGTCCTATAGTCAGTGTCTCAGTGAAGCAGATCGGGAGCAGTGTCCTACAGTCAGTGTCTCAGTGAAACAGATCGGGAGCAGTGTCCTACAGTCAGTGTCTCAGTGAAACAGATCGGGAGCAGTGTCCTATAGTCAGTGTCTCAGTGAAGCAGATCGGGAGCAGTGTCCTACAGTCAGTGTCTCAGTGAAGCAGATCGGGAGCAGTGTCCTATAGTCAGTGTCTCAGTGAAGCAGATCGGGAGCAGTGTCCTACAGTCAGTGTCTCAGTGAAACAGATCGGGAGCAGTGTCCTACAGTCAGTGTCTCAGTGAAGCAGATCGGGAGCAGTGTCCTATAGTCAGTGTCTCAGTGAAGCAGATCGGGAGCAGTGTCCTATAGTCAGTGTCTCAGTGAAACAGATCGGGAGCAGTGTCCTATAGTCAGTGTCTCAGTGAAGCAGATCGGGAGCAGTGTCCTATAGTCAGTGTCTCAGTGAAGCAGATCGGGAGCAGTGTCCTATAGTCAGTGTCTCAGTGAAACAGATCGGGAGCAGTGTCCTACAGTCAGTGTCTCAGTGAAACAGATCGGGAGCAGTGTCCTATAGTCAGTGTCTCAGTGAAGCAGATCGGGAGCAGTGTCCTATAGTCAGTGTCTCAGTGAAGCAGATCGGGAGCAGTGTCCTACAGTCAGTGTCTCAGTGAAGCAGATCGGGAGCAGTGTCCTACAGTCAGTGTCTCAGTGAAACAGATCGGGAGCAGTGTCCTATAGTCAGTGTCTCAGTGAAGCAGATCGGGAGCAGTGTCCTACAGTCAGTGTCTCAGTGAAGCAGATCGGGAGCAGTGTCCTACAGTCAGTGTCTCAGTGAAACAGATCGGGAGCAGTGTCCTATAGTCAGTGTCTCAGTGAAGCAGATCGGGAGCAGTGTCCTACAGTCAGTGTCTCAGTGAAGCAGATCGGGAGCAGTGTCCTACAGTCAGTGTCTCAGTGAAGCAGATCGGGAGCAGTGTCCTATAGTCAGTGTCTCAGTGAAGCAGATCGGGAGCAGTGTCCTATAGTCAGTGTCTCAGTGAAGCAGATCGGGAGCAGTGTCCTATAGTCAGTGTCTCAGTGAAGCAGATTGGGAGCAGTGTCCTATAGTCAGTGTCTCAGTGAAACAGATCGGGAGCAGTGTCCTACAGTCAGTGTCTCAGTGAAGCAGATCGGGAGCAGTGTCCTACAGTCAGTGTCTCAGTGAAGCAGATCGGGAGCAGTGTCCTATAGTCAGTGTCTCAGTGAAGCAGATCGGGAGCAGTGTCCTACAGTCAGTGTCTCAGTGAAGCAGATCGGGAGCAGTGTCCTACAGTCAGTGTCTCAGTGAAGCAGATCGGGAGCAGTGTCCTACAGTCAGTGTCTCAGTGAAGCAGATCGGGAGCAGTGTCCTATAGTCAGTGTCTCAGTGAAACAGATCGGGAGCAGTGTCCTACAGTCAGTGTCTCAGTGAAGCAGATCGGGAGCAGTGTCCTACAGTCAGTGTCTCAGTGAAGCAGATCGGGAGCAGTGTCCTATAGTCAGTGTCTCAGTGAAGCAGATCGGGAGCAGTGTCCTACAGTCAGTGTCTCAGTGAAGCAGATCGGGAGCAGTGTCCTATAGTCAGTGTCTCAGTGAAGCAGATCGGGAGCAGTGTCCTATAGTCAGTGTCTCAGTGAAGCAGATCGGGAGCAGTGTCCTACAGTCAGTGTCTCAGTGAAGCAGATCGGGAGCAGTGTCCTATAGTCAGTGTCTCAGTGAAGCAGATCGGGAGCAGTGTCCTATAGTCAGTGTCTCAGTGAAGCAGATCGGGAGCAGTGTCCTATAGTCAGTGTCTCAGTGAAGCAGATCGGGAGCAGTGTCCTACAGTCAGTGTCTCAGTGAAGCAGATCGGGAGCAGTGTCCTACAGTCAGTGTCTCAGTGAAACAGATCGGGAGCAGTGTCCTACAGTCAGTGTCTCAGTGAAGCAGATCGGGAGCAGTGTCCTATAGTCAGTGTCTCAGTGAAGCAGATCGGGAGCAGTGTCCTACAGTCAGTGTCTCAGTGAAACAGATCGGGAGCAGTGTCCTACAGTCAGTGTCTCAGTGAAGCAGATCGGGAACAGTGTCCTATAGTCAGTGTCTCAGTGAAACAGATCGGGAGCAGTGTCCTATAGTCAGTGTCTCAGTGAAGCAGATCGGGAGCAGTGTCCTATAGTCAGTGTCTCAGTGAAGCAGATCGGGAGCAGTGTCCTACAGTCAGTGTCTCAGTGAAACAGATCGGGAGCAGTGTCCTACAGTCAGTGTCTCAGTGAAGCAGATCGGGAGCAGTGTCCTATAGTCAGTGTCTCAGTGAAGCAGATCGGGAGCAGTGTCCTACAGTCAGTGTCTCAGTGAAGCAGATCGGGAGCAGTGTCCTACAGTCAGTGTCTCAGTGAAACAGATCGGGAGCAGTGTCCTACAGTCAGTGTCTCAGTGAAGCAGATCGGGAGCAGTGTCCTACAGTCAGTGTCTCAGTGAAGCAGATCGGGAGCAGTGTCCTATAGTCAGTGTCTCAGTGAAGCAGATCGGGAGCAGTGTCCTACAGTCAGTGTCTCAGTGAAGCAGATCGGGAGCAGTGTCCTACAGTCAGTGTCTCAGTGAAGCAGATCGGGAGCAGTGTCCTATAGTCAGTGTCTCAGTGAAGCAGATCGGGAGCAGTGTCCTATAGTCAGTGTCTCAGTGAAGCAGATCGGGAGCAGTGTCCTACAGTCAGTGTCTCAGTGAAGCAGATCGGGAGCAGTGTCCAGTGTCTCAGTGAAACAGAGTGCGGGGCCGTGAGCAGTGTCCTACAGTCAGTGTCTCAGTGAAACAGATCGGAGAGCAGTGTCCTATAGTCAGTGTCTCAGTGAAGCAGATCGGGAGCAGTGTCCTATAGTCAGTGTCTCAGTGAAGCAGATCGGGAGCAGTGTCCTACAGTCAGTGTCTCAGTGAAGCAGATCGGGAGCAGTGTCCTACAGTCAGTGTCTCAGTGAAGCAGATCGGGAGCAGTGTCCTACAGTCAGTGTCTCAGTGAAGCAGATCGGGAGCAGTGTCCTATACAGTGTCTCAGTGAAGCAGATCGGGAGCAGTGTCCTATAGTCAGTGTCTCAGTGAAGCAGATCGGGAGCAGTGTCCTACAGTCAGTGTCTCAGTGAAGCAGATCGGGAGCAGTGTCCTACAGTCAGTGTCTCAGTGAAGCAGATCGGGAGCAGTGTCCTATAGTCAGTGTCTCAGTGAAGCAGATCGGGAGCAGTGTCCTACAGTCAGTGTCTCAGTGAAGCAGATCGGGAGCAGTGTCCTACAGTCAGTGTCTCAGTGAAGCAGATCGGGAGCAGTGTCCTATAGTCAGTGTCTCAGTGAAGCAGATCGGGAGCAGTGTCCTACAGTCAGTGTCTCAGTGAAGCAGATCGGGAGCAGTGTCCTACAGTCAGTGTCTCAGTGAAGCAGATCGGGAGCAGTGTCCTATAGTCAGTGTCTCAGTGAAGCAGATCGGGAGCAGTGTCCTACAGTCAGTGTCTCAGTGAAGCAGATCGGGAGCAGTGTCCTATAGTCAGTGTCTCAGTGAAGCAGATCGGGAGCAGTGTCCTATAGTCAGTGTCTCAGTGAAGCAGATCGGGAGCAGTGTCCTATAGTCAGTGTCTCAGTGAAGCAGATCGGGAGCAGTGTCCTATAGTCAGTGTCTCAGTGAAGCAGATCGGGAGCAGTGTCCTACAGTCAGTGTCTCAGTGAAGCAGATCGGGAGCAGTGTCCTATAGTCAGTGTCTCAGTGAAGCAGATCGGGAGCAGTGTCCTATAGTCAGTGTCTCAGTGAAGCAGATCGGGAGCAGTGTCCTACAGTCAGTGTCTCAGTGAAGCAGTTCGGGAGCAGTGTCCTATAGTCAGTGTCTCAGTGAAGCAGATCGGGAGCAGTGTCCTATAGTCAGTGTCTCAGTGAAGCAGATCGGGAGCAGTGTCCTACAGTCAGTGTCTCAGTGAAACAGATCGGGAGCAGTGTCCTATAGTCAGTGTCTCAGTGAAGCAGATCGGGAGCAGTGTCCTATAGTCAGTGTCTCAGTGAAGCAGATCGGGAGCAGTGTCCTATAGTCAGTTGTCTCAGTGAAGCAGATCGGGAGCAGTGTCCTATAGTCAGTGTCTCAGTGAAGCAGTTCGGGAGCAGTGTCCTATAGTCAGTGTCTCAGTGAAGCAGATCGGGAGCAGTGTCATAGAACATAGAACATAGAACATAGAACATTACAGCGCGGAACAGGCCCTTCAGCCCACAATGTTGCGCCGACCAGTCTTATTTTTAAAAAAAAACATTGACCCACTAATCTAAACCAATCCCTTTTCGTCCATAAACCTATCCACCAATCTCTTAAACGCCCCCAAACTAGGCGCATTTACAACTGCAGCAGGCAGGGCATTCCAGTCCCTCACCACCCTCTGGGTAAAGAACCTGCCCCTGACATCCGTCCTATAACTACCCCCCCTTAATTTAAAGCCATGCCCCCTCGTGCTAGCTTTCTCCATCCGAGGAAACAGGCTATCACCATCCACCCTATCTAAACCTCTAATCATCTTATATGTTTCTATAAGATCCCCTCTTAGCCGCCTTCTTTCCAGTGAAAACAACCCCAAATCCCTCAGTCTCTCCTCATAGGACCTCCCCTGCATACCAGGCAACATCCTGGTAAACCTCCTCTGCACCCTCTCCAAAGCCTCCACATCCTTCCTGTAATGTGGGGACCAGAACTGCACACAGTACTCCAAGTGCGGCCGCACCAGAGTTGTGTACAGTTGCAACATGACGCTGCGACTCCTAAATTCAATCCCCCTACCAATAAACGCCAAGACACCGTACGCCTTCTTAACAACCTTATCTACTTGATTCCCAACTTTCAGGGATCTATGTACACATACACCTAGATCCCTCTGCTCCTCCACTCTATTCAAAGTCCTCCCGTTAGCCCTATACTCAACACATCTGTTATTCCTACCGAAATGGATTACCTCACACTTCTCCGCATTAAACTCCATCCGCCACCTCGCGGCCCAGCTCTGCAACCTGTCCAAGTCACCCTGCAAACTTCGACACCCTTCCTCACAATCTACCACACCTCCGACTTTGGTGTCATCAGCAAACTTACTAATCCACCCAACTATACCCTCATCCAGATCATTAGTAAAGATTACAAACAGCAGTGGCCCCAAAACAGATCCCTGAGGCACACCACTCGTAACCGAACTCCATGATGAATAATTACCATCAACCACCACCCTCTGTCTCCTATCTGCTAGCCAATTCCTGATCCAAGTACCTAAATTACCACCAATCCCATACATCTGCATTTTCTGCAGAAGCATACCATGGTGAACCTTATCAAACGCCTTACTAAAATCCATATATACCACATCTACTGCCTTACCCCTATCCACCTCTTTGGTCACCTTCTCAAAGAACTCAATAAGGTTAGTAAGGCACGACCTTCCCGCTACAAAACCATGCTGACTATCTCTAATCAATTCATTACTCTCCAAATAACTATAAATCCTATCCCTAATAATTCTTTCGAAAACCTTGCCCACTACAGAAGTAAGACTCACTGGTCTATAATTCCCAGGGAAGTCTCTGTTCCCCTTCTTAAACAATGGGACAACATTCGCTGTCCTCCAATCTTCCGGTACTATACCAGAGACCAACGACGACCTGAAGATCAGAGCCAGTGGCTCTGCAATCACCTCTCTTGCCTCCCATAGAATCCTAGGGTAAATCCCTTCTGGACCAGGGGACTTATCTATTTTCAACCCTTCTAGAATATCCAACACATCCTCTGTATCAACTGCAATACTTTCTATTTTACACCCCTTCACCCCAGTGACCTCCTCAGCTACATTCATATCGTCCTGCGTGAACACCAAAGAGAAATAATGGTTCAATGCCTCTCCAATCTCTTCCGGTTCCACACACAACTTCCCTCTACTGTCTGTAACTGGCCCTAATCTTGCCCTAACCAACCTTCTGTTCTTGACATACCTATAGAACGCCTTAGGATTCTCCTTAATCCTATCAGCCAAAGTCATCTCATGCCCTCTTCTAGCCCTTCTTAACTCCCTCTTCAACTCCCTCCTAGCCAATCTAAAGCTTTCTACTGCACTACCCGAGCCCTCAAGCCTCATCCGAACATAAGCCTCCTTCTTCTTCCTAACCAACAAATCAACTTTTTTTGTGCACCACGGTTCCCTAGCCCTACCAATTCCTCCTTGCCTGACAGGGACATACCTATCACAGACCCACAGTAGCTGCTCCTTGAAAAAACTCCACATTTCGGACGTTCCTAGTCCCTGTAATCTCCTAGTCCAACCAATGCTTCCTAATTCTCTCCTGATGGCCTCATAATTACCCTTCCCCCAGCTAAAACTACTGACCCGAGGTTCATGCCTATCCCTTTCCATCACTAAGGTGAACGTAACCGAATTGTGGTCACTATCACCAAAAAGCACACCAACTTCCAAGTCTAGCACCTGGTCTGGCTCATTTCCCAGCACCAAGTCCAATATAGCCTCACCTCTAGTTGGCCTATCTACATATTGAGTCAAAAAACCTTCCTGCACACTTTGAACAAAAACTGACCCCTCTAACGAGCTAGAGCTATAGCAATTCCAATCAATGTTAGTAAAGTTAAAGTCCCCCATAACAATTACCCTATTACTTTCACTCCTAACCAGGATCGTCTCTGCAATCCTTTCCTCAACCTCTCTAGAACTTTTTGGAGGTCTATAAAAGACTCCCAACAGGGTGACCTCTCCTCTCCTATTTCTAATTTCTGCCCATACTACCTCAACAGACAAGTCCTCATCAAACTTCCTCTCTGACACTGTGATATAGTCCTTGACCAATACTGCTACTCCACCCCCCCTTCTACCTCCTTCTCTACTCCGACTAAAGCACTTGTACCCCGGCACCTGCAACATCCATTCCTGACCCTGCTCTATCCACGTCTCTGAAATGGCCACAACATCAAAGTCCCAGGTACTGGTCCACGCTGCAAGTTCATCCACCTTATTGCGAATACTCCTCGCGTTAAAGTATATACATTTCAAACCTCGCTCCGCCCCACCCTCACAATGCCGTGCAATGCCATCCCCTTCTATGCCCCCCTCACTTTCACCCCCTCTACCCAGGATCCCACCCCCCCTCTGAATCAGTTTAAACCACTCCGCATAGCCTTCACAAATTTACCCCCCAGGATATTTGTTCCCCTCTGGTTCAGATGTATACCATCACTCTTATAGAGATCCCACCTTCCCCAGAATGAGCCCCAATTGCTCAAGTAATTAAACCCCTCCCTCCTGCACCATCCCCTCAGCCACAAGTTCAAACTTTCCCTCTCCCTATTCCTCTCTAAACTATCCCGTGGCACAGGCAAGAGTCCAGAGATAACCACTCTGTTTGACTTGGCCTTTAGTTTCCATCCCAACTCCATGAAACTCTGCTTAATATCCCCTTCCCTTAGCCTCCCTATGTCATGTGTCCCCACATGAATTATAACTTGGGGTTGATCACCCTCTCCCCTAAGAGTCTTGAATATCCTCTCTGACACATCCCGGACCCCAGCCCCTGGTAGGCAACACACCAGCCCTGAGTCCCTACCCTTACTACCAACTCTCCTATCCGTCCCCTTAACTGTAGAGTCCCCAATCACGAGGCCCAATCTCTTGCATCCCCTAGACACCTGAGCTTTTACAATAGGCTCACCCCCAGAGTCCTGCTCCCTCTGGCTATCCCCAGTTGATGCTTCCTCAACTGTAGCCTCCAGGACCGAAAACCTATTTTGGAGGGGAACAACCCCAGGGGATTCTCCTCCCACATGCTTCTTTCCCATATAGTCAGTGTCCTATAGTCAGTGTCTCAGTGAAGCAGATCAGGAGCAGTGTCCTATAGTCAGTGTCTCAGTGAAGCAGATCGGGAGCAGTGTCCTATAGTCAGTGTCTCAGTGAAGCAGATCGGGAGCAGTGTCCTACAGTCAGTGTCTCAGTGAAGCAGATCGGGAGCAGTGTCCTATAGTCAGTGTCTCAGTGAAGCAGTTCGGGAGCAGTGTCCTACAGTCAGTGTCTCAGTGAAGCAGATCGGGAGCAGTGTCCTACAGTCAGTGTCTCAGTGAAACAGATCGGGAGCAGTGTCCTATAGTCAGTGTCTCAGTGAAGCAGATCGGGAGCAGTGTCCTATAGTCAGTGTCTCAGTGAAGCAGATCGGGAGCAGTGTCCTATAGTCAGTGTCTCAGTGAAGCAGTTCGGGAGCAGTGTCCTACAGTCAGTGTCTCAGTGAAGCAGATCGGGAGCAGTGTCCTATAGTCAGTGTCTCAGTGAAGCAGATCGGGAGCAGTGTCCTACGGTCAGTGTCTCAGTGAAGCAGATCGGGAGCAGTGTCCTATAGTCAGTGTCTCAGTGAAGCAGATCGGGAGCAGTGTCCTATAGTCAGTGTCTCAGTGAAGCAGATCGGGAGCAGTGTCCTACAGTCAGTGTCTCAGTGAAGCAGATCGGGAGCAGTGTCCTACAGTCAGTGTCTCAGTGAAGCAGATCGGGAGCAGTGTCCTACAGTCAGTGTCTCAGTGAAGCAGATCGGGAGCAGTGTCCTACAGTCAGTGTCTCAGTGAAGCAGATCGGGAGCAGTGTCCTATAGTCAGTGTCTCAGTGAAGCAGATCGGGAGCAGTGTCCTATAGTCAGTGTCTCAGTGAAGCAGATCGGGAGCAGTGTCCTATAGTCAGTGTCTCAGTGAAGCAGATCGGGAGCAGTGTCCTACAGTCAGTGTCTCAGTGAAGCAGATCGGGAGCAGTGTCCTATAGTCAGTGTCTCAGTGAAGCAGATCGGGAGCAGTGTCCTATAGTCAGTGTCTCAGTGAAGCAGATCGGGAGCAGTGTCCTACAGTCAGTGTCTCAGTGAAGCAGATCGGGAGCAGTGTCCTACAGTCAGTGTCTCAGTGAAGCAGATCGGGAGCAGTGTCCTACAGTCAGTGTCTCAGTGAAGCAGATCGGGAGCAGTGTCCTATAGTCAGTGTCTCAGTGAAGCAGATCGGGAGCAGTGTCCTACAGTCAGTGTCTCAGTGAAGCAGATTGGGAGCAGTGTCCTACAGTCAGTGTCTCAGTGAAGCAGATCGGGAGCAGTGTCCTACAGTCAGTGTCTCAGTGAAGCAGATCGGGAGCAGTGTCCTATAGTCAGTGTCTCAGTGAAGCAGATCGGGAGCAGTGTCCTATAGTCAGTGTCTCAGTGAAGCAGATCGGGAGCAGTGTCCTATAGTCAGTGTCTCAGTGAAACAGATCGGGAGCAGTGTCCTATAGTCAGTGTCTCAGTGAAGCAGATTGGGAGCAGTGTCCTACAGTCAGTGTCTCAGTGAAGCAGATCGGGAGCAGTGTCCTATAGTCAGTGTCTCAGTGAAGCAGATCGGGAGCAGTGTCCTATAGTCAGTGTCTCAGTGAAGCAGATCGGGAGCAGTGTCCTATAGTCAGTGTCTCAGTGAAGCAGATCGGGAGCAGTGTCCTACAGTCAGTGTCTCAGTGAAACAGATCGGGAGCAGTGTCCTATAGTCAGTGTCTCAGTGAAGCAGATCGGGAGCAGTGTCCTATAGTCAGTGTCTCAGTGAAGCAGATCGGGAGCAGTGTCCTACAGTCAGTGTCTCAGTGAAACAGATCGGGAGCAGTGTCCTATAGTCAGTGTCTCAGTGAAGCAGATCGGGAGCAGTGTCCTATAGTCAGTGTCTCAGTGAAGCAGATCGGGAGCAGTGTCCTATAGTCAGTGTCTCAGTGAAGCAGATCGGGAGCAGTGTCCTATAGTCAGTGTCTCAGTGAAGCAGATCGGGAGCAGTGTCCTATAGTCAGTGTCTCAGTGAAGCAGATCGGGAGCAGTGTCCTACAGTCAGTGTCTCAGTGAAGCAGATCGGGAGCAGTGTCCTATAGTCAGTGTCTCAGTGAAGCAGATCGGGAGCAGTGTCCTATAGTCAGTGTCTCAGTGAAGCAGATCGGGAGCAGTGTCCTACAGTCAGTGTCTCAGTGAAGCAGATCGGGAGCAGTGTCCTACAGTCAGTGTCTCAGTGAAGCAGATCGGGAGCAGTGTCCTATAGTCAGTGTCTCAGTGAAGCAGATTGGGAGCAGTGTCCTACAGTCAGTGTCTCAGTGAAGCAGATTGGGAGCAGTGTCCTACAGTCAGTGTCTCAGTGAAGCAGATTGGGAGCAGTGTCCTATAGTCAGTGTCTCAGTGAAGCAGATCGGGAGCAGTGTCCTATAGTCAGTGTCTCAGTGAAGCAGATCGGGAGCAGTGTCCTACAGTCAGTGTCTCAGTGAAGCAGATTGGGAGCAGTGTCCTACAGTCAGTGTCTCAGTGAAGCAGATCGGGAGCAGTGTCCTACAGTCAGTGTCTCAGTGAAGCAGATCGGGAGCAGTGTCCTATAGTCAGTGTCTCAGTGAAGCAGATCGGGAGCAGTGTCCTATAGTCAGTGTCTCAGTGAAGCAGATCGGGAGCAGTGTCCTACAGTCAGTGTCTCAGTGAAACAGATCGGGAGCAGTGTCCTATAGTCAGTGTCTCAGTGAAGCAGATCGGGAGCAGTGTCCTATAGTCAGTGTCTCAGTGAAGCAGATCGGGAGCAGTGTCCTATAGTCAGTGTCTCAGTGAAGCAGATCGGGAGCAGTGTCCTATAGTCAGTGTCTCAGTGAAGCAGATCGGGAGCAGTGTCCTATAGTCAGTGTCTCAGTGAAGCAGATCGGGAGCAGTGTCCTATAGTCAGTGTCTCAGTGAAGCAGATCGGGAGCAGTGTCCTATAGTCAGTGTCTCAGTGAAGCAGATCGGGAGCAGTGTCCTATAGTCAGTGTCTCAGTGAAGCAGATCGGGAGCAGTGTCCTATAGTCAGTGTCTCAGTGAAGCAGATCGGGAGCAGTGTCCTACAGTCAGTGTCTCAGTGAAGCAGATTGGGAGCAGTGTCCTATAGTCAGTGTCTCAGTGAAGCAGATCGGGAGCAGTGTCCTACAGTCAGTGTCTCAGTGAAACAGATCGGGAGCAGTGTCCTATAGTCAGTGTCTCAGTGAAGCAGATCGGGAGCAGTGTCCTACAGTCAGTGTCTCAGTGAAACAGATCGGGAGCAGTGTCCTACAGTCAGTGTCTCAGTGAAGCAGATCGGGAGCAGTGTCCTATAGTCAGTGTCTCAGTGAAGCAGATCGGGAGCAGTGTCCTATAGTCAGTGTCTCAGTGAAGCAGATCGGGAGCAGTGTCCTATAGTCAGTGTCTCAGTGAAGCAGATCGGGAGCAGTGTCCTACAGTCAGTGTCTCAGTGAAACAGATCGGGAGCAGTGTCCTATAGTCAGTGTCTCAGTGAAGCAGATCGGGAGCAGTGTCCTACAGTCAGTGTCTCAGTGAAGCAGATCGGGAGCAGTGTCCTACAGTCAGTGTCTCAGTGAAGCAGATTGGGAGCAGTGTCCTATAGTCAGTGTCTCAGTGAAGCAGATTGGGAACAGTGTCCTATAGTCAGTGTCTCAGTGAAGCAGATCGGGAGCAGTGTCCTATAGTCAGTGTCTCAGTGAAGCAGATCGGGAGCAGTGTCCTATAGTCAGTGTCTCAGTGAAGCAGATCGGGAGCAGTGTCCTATAGTCAGTGTCTCAGTGAAGCAGATCGGGAGCAGTGTCCTATAGTCAGTGTCTCAGTGAAGCAGATCGGGAGCAGTGTCCTACAGTCAGTGTCTCAGTGAAGCAGATCGGGAGCAGTGTCCTACAGTCAGTGTCTCAGTGAAGCAGATCGGGAGCAGTGTCCTACAGTCAGTGTCTCAGTGAAGCAGATCGGGAGCAGTGTCCTATAGTCAGTGTCTCAGTGAAGCAGATCGGGAGCAGTGTCCTATAGTCAGTGTCTCAGTGAAGCAGATCGGGAGCAGTGTCCTATAGTCAGTGTCTCAGTGAAGCAGATCGGGAGCAGTGTCCTATAGTCAGTGTCTCAGTGAAGCAGATCGGGAGCAGTGTCCTATAGTCAGTGTCTCAGTGAAGCAGATCGGGAGCAGTGTCCTATAGTCAGTGTCTCAGTGAAGCAGATCGGGAGCAGTGTCCTACAGTCAGTGTCTCAGTGAAGCAGATCGGGAGCAGTGTCCTATAGTCAGTGTCTCAGTGAAGCAGATCGGGAGCAGTGTCCTATAGTCAGTGTCTCAGTGAAGCAGATCGGGAGCAGTGTCCTACAGTCAGTGTCTCAGTGAAGCAGATCGGGAGCAGTGTCCTACAGTCAGTGTCTCAGTGAAGCAGATCGGGAGCAGTGTCCTATAGTCAGTGTCTCAGTGAAGCAGATCGGGAGCAGTGTCCTATAGTCAGTGTCTCAGTGAAGCAGATCGGGAGCAGTGTCCTATAGTCAGTGTCTCAGTGAAGCAGATCGGGAGCAGTGTCCTATAGTCAGTGTCTCAGTGAAGCAGATCGGGAGCAGTGTCCTATAGTCAGTGTCTCAGTGAAGCAGATCGGGAGCAGTGTCCTACAGTCAGTGTCTCAGTGAAGCAGATTGGGAGCAGTGTCCTATAGTCAGTGTCTCAGTGAAGCAGATCGGGAGCAGTGTCCTACAGTCAGTGTCTCAGTGAAGCAGATCGGGAGCAGTGTCCTATAGTCAGTGTCTCAGTGAAGCAGATCGGGAGCAGTGTCCTATAGTCAGTGTCTCAGTGAAGCAGATTGGGAGCAGTGTCCTATAGTCAGTGTCTCAGTGAAGCAGATCGGGAGCAGTGTCCTATAGTCAGTGTCTCAGTGAAGCAGATCGGGAGCAGTGTCCTATAGTCAGTGTCTCAGTGAAGCAGATCGGGAGCAGTGTCCTATAGTCAGTGTCTCAGTGAAGCAGATCGGGAGCAGTGTCCTATAGTCAGTGTCTCAGTGAAGCAGATCGGGAGCAGTGTCCTATAGTCAGTGTCTCAGTGAAGCAGATCGGGAGCAGTGTCCTATAGTCAGTGTCTCAGTGAAGCAGATCGGGAGCAGTGTCCTACAGTCAGTGTCTCAGTGAAGCAGATCGGGAGCAGTGTCCTACAGTCAGTGTCTCAGTGAAGCAGATCGGGAGCAGTGTCCTATAGTCAGTGTCTCAGTGAAGCAGATCGGGTGCAGTGTCCTACAGTCAGTGTCTCAGTGAAGCAGATCGGGAGCAGTGTCCTATAGTCAGTGTCTCAGTGAAGCAGATCGGGAGCAGTGTCCTACAGTCAGTGTCTCAGTGAAGCAGATCGGGAGCAGTGTCCTACAGTCAGTGTCTCAGTGAAGCAGATCGGGAGCAGTGTCCTATAGTCAGTGTCTCAGTGAAGCAGATCGGGAGCAGTGTCCTATAGTCAGTGTCTCAGTGAAGCAGATCGGGAGCAGTGTCCTACAGTCAGTGTCTCAGTGAAGCAGATCGGGAGCAGTGTCCTATAGTCAGTGTCTCAGTGAAGCAGATCGGGAGCAGTGTCCTATAGTCAGTGTCTCAGTGAAGCAGATCGGGAGCAGTGTCCTACAGTCAGTGTCTCAGTGAAGCAGATCGGGAGCAGTGTCCTATAGTCAGTGTCTCAGTGAAGCAGATCGGGAGCAGTGTCCTATAGTCAGTGTCTCAGTGAAGCAGATCGGGAGCAGTGTCCTACAGTCAGTGTCTCAGTGAAGCAGATTGGGAGCAGTGTCCTATAGTCAGTGTCTCAGTGAAGCAGATCGGGAGCAGTGTCCTATAGTCAGTGTCTCAGTGAAGCAGATCGGGAGCAGTGTCCTATAGTCAGTGTCTCAGTGAAGCAGATCGGGAGCAGTGTCCTATAGTCAGTGTCTCAGTGAAGCAGATCGGGAGCAGTGTCCTACAGTCAGTGTCTCAGTGAAGCAGATCGGGAGCAGTGTCCTATAGTCAGTGTCTCAGTGAAGCAGATCGGGAGCAGTGTCCTACAGTCAGTGTCTCAGTGAAGCAGATCGGGAGCAGTGTCCTATAGTCAGTGTCTCAGTGAAACAGATCGGGAGCAGTGTCCTATAGTCAGTGTCTCAGTGAAACAGATCGGGAGCAGTGTCCTATAGTCAGTGTCTCAGTGAAGCAGATCGGGAGCAGTGTCCTACAGTCAGTGTCTCAGTGAAGAAGATCGGGAGCAGTGACCTACAGTCAGTGTCTCAGTGAAACAGATCGGGAGCAGTGTCCTATAGTCAGTGTCTCAGTGAAGCAGATCGGGAGCAGTGTCCTATAGTCAGTGTCTCAGTGAAGCAGATCGGGAGCAGTGTCCTACAGTCAGTGTCTCAGTGAAGCAGATCGGGAGCAGTGTCCTACAGTCAGTGTCTCAGTGAAGCAGATCGGGAGCAGTGTCCTATAGTCAGTGTCTCAGTGAAACAGATCGGGAGCAGTGTCCTATAGTCAGTGTCTCAGTGAAGCAGATCGGGAGCAGTGTCCTATAGTCAGTGTCTCAGTGAAGCAGATCGGGAGCAGTGTCCTATAGTCAGTGTCTCAGTGAAACAGATCGGGAGCAGTGTCCTACAGTCAGTGTCTCAGTGAAGCAGATCGGGAGCAGTGTCCTATAGTCAGTGTCTCAGTGAAGCAGATCGGGAGCAGTGTCCTATAGTCAGTGTCTCAGTGAAGCAGATCGGGAGCAGTGTCCTATAGTCAGTGTCTCAGTGAAGCAGATCGGGAGCAGTGTCCTACAGTCAGTGTCTCAGTGAAGCAGATCGGGAGCAGTGTCCTATAGTCAGTGTCTCAGTGAAACAGATCGGGAGCAGTGTCCTACAGTCAGTGTCTCAGTGAAGCAGATCGGGAGCAGTGTCCTATAGTCAGTGTCTCAGTGAAGCAGATCGGGAGCAGTGTCCTATAGTCAGTGTCTCAGTGAAACAGATCGGGAGCAGTGTCCTATAGTCAGTGTCTCAGTGAAGCAGATCGGGAGCAGTGTCCTACAGTCAGTGTCTCAGTGAAGCAGATCGGGAGCAGTGTCCTATAGTCAGTGTCTCAGTGAAACAGATCGGGAGCAGTGTCCTATAGTCAGTGTCTCAGTGAAGCAGATCGGGAGCAGTGTCCTACAGTCAGTGTCTCAGTGAAGCAGATCGGGAGCAGTGTCCTATAGTCAGTGTCTCAGTGAAACAGATCGGGAGCAGTGTCCTACAGTCAGTGTCTCAGTGAAGCAGATCGGGAGCAGTGTCCTATAGTCAGTGTCTCAGTGAAGCAGATCGGGAGCAGTGTCCTACAGTCAGTGTCTCAGTGAAGCAGATCGGGAGCAGTGTCCTACAGTCAGTGTCTCAGTGAAGCAGATCGGGAGCAGTGTCCTACAGTCAGTGTCTCAGTGAAGCAGATCGGGAGCAGTGTCCTACAGTCAGTGTCTCAGTGAAACAGATCGGGTGCAGTGTCCTACAGTCAGTGTCTCAGTGAAGCAGATCGGGAGCAGTGTCCTACAGTCAGTGTCTCAGTGAAGCAGATCGGGAGCAGTGTCCTACAGTCAGTGTCTCAGTGAAGCAGATCGGGAGCAGTGTCCTATAGTCAGTGTCTCAGTGAAGCAGATCGGGAGCAGTGTCCTACAGTCAGTGTCTCAGTGAAGCAGATCGGGAGCAGTGTCCTACAGTCAGTGTCTCAGTGAAGCAGATCGGGAGCAGTGTCCTACAGTCAGTGTCTCAGTGAAGCAGATCGGGAGCAGTGTCTTATAGTCAGTGTCTCAGTGAAGCAGATCGGGAGCAGTGTCCTATAGTCAGTGTCTCAGTGAAGCAGATCGGGAGCAGTGTCCTACAGTCAGTGTCTCAGTGAAGCAGATCGGGAGCAGTGTCCTACAGTCAGTGTCTCAGTGAAGCAGATCGGGAGCAGTGTCCTACAGTCAGTGTCTCAGTGAAGCAGATCGGGAGCAGTGTCCTACAGTCAGTGTCTCAGTGAAGCAGATCGGGAGCAGTGTCCTATAGTCAGTGTCTCAGTGAAGCAGATTGGGAGCAGTGTCCTACAGTCAGTGTCTCAGTGAAGCAGATTGGGAGCAGTGTCCTATAGTCAGTGTCTCAGTGAAGCAGATCGGGAGCAGTGTCCTACAGTCAGTGTCTCAGTGAAGCAGATCGGGAGCAGTGTCCTATAGTCAGTGTCTCAGTGAAGCAGATCGGGAGCAGGGTCCTATAGTCAGTGTCTCAGTGAAGCAGATCGGGAGCAGTGTCCTATAGTCAGTGTCTCAGTGAAACAGATCGGGAGCAGTGTCCTATAGTCAGTGTCTCAGTGAAGCAGATCGGGAGCAGTGTCCTACAGTCAGTGTCTCAGTGAAGCAGATCGGGAGCAGTGTCCTATAGTCAGTGTCTCAGTGAAACAGATCGGGAGCAGTGTCCTATAGTCAGTGTCTCAGTGAAGCAGATCGGGAGCAGTGTCCTACAGTCAGTGTCTGGGATGTCAGTAGGTTTGTTACTCTGGATGTAAATGTGATTGTTACTTTGCCTGTCAATGGGCTTGTTACTCTGGGTATCAGTTGGAGTTTTACTCTGGGTGTTAATGGGATTGTTACTCTGGGTGTAAATGGGATTGTTACTCTGGGTGTAAATGGTTATCGTTACTCTGGGTGTCAATGGGATTGTTACTCTGAGTGTCTGTGGGAGTTTTACTCTGGGTGTCAATGGGATTGTTCTTCTGAATGTCAGTGAGATTATTACTCTGGATGTCAGTGGGATTGTTACTGTGGATGCCAGTGGGATTGTTATTCTGGGTGTCAATGGGATTGTTACTCTGGGTGTCAGTTGAACTGTTACTCTGGGTGTCAATGGGATTGTTACTCTAGGCATCAATGGGAGTTTTACTCTGGGTGTTAATGGGATTGTTACTCTGGGTGTCAGTTGAACTGTTACTCTGGGTGTCAATGGGATTGTTACTCTAGGCATCAATGGGAGTTTTACTCTGGGTGCTCAATGGGATTGTTACTCTGGGCATCAGTGGGAGTTTTACTCCAGGTGTTAATAGGATTGTTACTCTGGGTATTAATGGGATTGTTACTCTCGGTATTAATGGGATTGTTACTCTGGGTATTAATGGGATTGTTACTCTGGGTTTTTCTTGCACTGTGAGAATAGTTTACAAAATTTATTCCAATGGCTCCCTCTGCAGGCTCAAATTCTCATAACAACCAATAAAAATAATTTGGAGATAAAAGAAATCACTTGTACTTCATAAGAAATGAATGAAACAATTCCTTCTCAGCAGTAAATGTCGACTGCAAAAAATAGTATTCTGTATCTAACCCTGTGCTGTACCTGTCCTGGGAGTGTTTGATGGGGGACAGTGTAGAGGGAGCTTTACTCTGTATCTAACCCCGTGCTGTACCTGTCCTGGGAGTGTTTGATAGGGACAGTGTAGAGGGAGCTTTACTCTGTATCTAACCCCGTGCTGTACCTGTCCTGGGAGTGTTTGATGGGGGGACAGTGTAGAGGGAGCTTTACTCTGTATCTAACCCCGTGCTGTACCTGTCCTGGGAGTGTTTGATGGGGGGACAGTGTAGAGGGAGCTTCACTCTGTATCTAACCCCGTGCTGTACCTGTCCTGGGAGTGTTTGATGGGGGGACAGTGTAGAGGGAGCTTTACTCTGTATCTAACCCCGTGCTGTACCTGTCCTGGGAGTGTTTGATAGGGACAGTGTAGAGGGAGCTTTACTCTGTATCTAACCCCGTGCTGTACCTGTCCTGGGAGTGTTTGATGGGGGGACAGTGTAGAGGGAGCTTTACTCTGTATCTAACCCCGTGCTGTACCTGTCCTGGGAGTGTTTGATGGGGGGACAGTGTAGAGGGAGTTTTACTCTGTATCTAACCCTGTGCTGTACCTGTCCTGGGAGTGTTTGATGGGGGGACAGTGTAGAGGGAGTTTTACTCTGTATCTAACCCCGTGCTGTACCTGTCCTGGGAGTGTTTGATGGGGGGACAGTGTAGAGGGAGCTTTACTCTGTATCTAACCCCGTGCTGTACCTGTCCTGGGGGACTACACTGTCCGGAGTAAAACTCCCACTGATGCTGAGAGTAACAATCCCATTGACACCCAGAGTAACAATCTCATTGACACCCAGGATAACAATTCCATTTACGCCCAGAGTAACAATCCCACTGACACCCACAGTAATAATCCCACTGACATTAGAAGAACAATCCCACTGACACTCAGAGTAACAATCCCATTGACACCCAGAGTAACAATCCTATTGACACCCAGAGTAACAATCCCATTGACACCCAGAGTAACAATCCCATTGACACCCAGAGTAAAACTCCCACAGACACTCAGAGTAACAATCCCATTGACAGGCAAAGTAACAATCCCATTGACACCCAGAGTAACAATCCCACTTACACCCAGAGTAACAAAACAATTTACACCCAGGGTAACAATCCCACTTACACCCAGAGTAACAAAACAATTTACACCCAGGGTAGCAATCCCACTTACACCCAGAGTAACAATCCTGCAGGGGGAGGTAGTGGAAGTGGATATGGTAGTGAGTTTTAAGGGGTGTATTGACAAGTACATGAATAGGATGGGAATAGAGGGATATGGTCCCCGGAAGGGTAGGGGTTTTAGTTCAGTCAGGCAGCACGGTTGGTGCAGGCTTGGAGGGCCGAAGGGCCTGTTCCTGAGCTGTAATTTTCTTTGTTGTTTGTTCTAGATGTGAGCTCACTGGCCTGTAGTTCCCAGGCTTTTCCCTGCAGCCCTTTTTAAACAAAGGCACGACATTTGCCACACTGCAGTCTTCAGGCACCTCGCCTGTGACTGTCGATGATTCAGATATCTTGCCTAGGGAACCTGCAATTTCCTCCCTAGCCTCCCACAATGTCCTGGAATATGCTTCATCAGATCCTGGGGATTTATCTACCTTAATGTGCTTTAAGACTTTCAGCACTTCTTTCTCTGTAATATGTACGCTTCTCAAGACATCACTATTTATTTCCCCAAAATCTCTAACATCCATGCTTTTCTCAACAGTAACTACTGATAAGAAATATTCATTTAGGATCTCACCCATCCCTTGTGGATCCGCACATTGATGACCTTGTTGATCCTTAAGTGGCCCTTCTCTCTCCCTTGTTACTCTTTTGGCCTTTATGTGCTCCAGTTTCCTCCCACATGTTGGTTAGGTGGATCGGCTGTGCTAAATTCTCCCTTAGTGTCCCAAGATGTGCAGGTTAGGTGTATTGGCCATGGTGGATGCATTGGGATTGTGGGGATGGAGGATTGGAAGCTTAACAGAAACCTAAATAGGCTAAATGTATAAACATCTTATCTATCAGATTTAGATTTTATTCCAAATATTTCTATTCAATTCTCAGACTGGATTGTGTAAAGGTTTCTCTGAATATGGAGCATTCTGGATGGAATAGAAATCTGCAGATTGTGTGTATTCTTGGTATAAGAACATAAGAACATTAGAAATAGGAGCAGGAGTAGGCCATCTAGCCCTTCGAGCCTGCCCCGCCATTCAATAAGATCATGGCTGATCTGTCGTGGCTCAGTTCCACATTCCCGCCCTCTCCCCATAACCCTTAATCCCCTCTCTTATCAAAAACCCATCAACCCGCGTCTTAAAAATATTTAGCGAGGCAGCCTCCACCACTTCAACGGGCAGAGAATTCCAGAGATTCACCACCCTTTGAGTGAAGAAGTTCCTCCTCAACTCCGTTCTAAACCGCCCCCCCTTTATCTTGAGGCTGTGCGCTCTAGTCCTACTGTCCTTTCTGAGCGGGAAGAGTCTCTCCACCTCTATCCTATCCATCCCATTCATCATCTTATATGTCTCAATGAGATCTCCCCTCATTCTTCTAAACTCTAACGAGTACAAGCCTAGTTTATTCAGCCTCTCCTCATAGCTCAACCCCCTCAACTCCGGCATCAGCCTTGTAAACCTCCTCTGCACTCCCTCCAAGGCCAAAATATCCTTGCGTAAGTGCGGCGACCAAAACTGCACACAGTACTCCAGCTGCGGCCTCACCAATGCCCTATACAGCTGCAACAAGACCTCCCTACTTTTCTATTCAATCCCCCTCGCTATGAAGGCCAGCATCCCATTCGCCTTCCTGACCACCTGCTGCACCTGCAAGCTGGGTTTTTGCGACTCATGCACAAGGACCCCGAGGTCCCTCTGCACCGTCGCCTGCTGCAGTTTTTCTCCACGTAAGTAATAGTCCTTCCTACCATTCTTCCTACCAAAGTGGACCACCTCGCACTTGCCAACATTAAATTCCATTTGCCAGTTCCTGGCCCATTTGCCCAGCCTATCTAGATCCTTCTGTAGACTCTCCCCACCCTCCGCACAATTTGCCGTTCCACCAATCTCGGTGTCATCAGCAAATTTTGACACCATACACTCGGTTCCCTCCTCCAGATCATCTATATAAATGGTAAATAGCTGAGTCCCCAGCACCGACCCCTGGGGCACTCCACTAATCACCAACTGCCAATCCGAACAGCACCCATTGACCCCCACTCTCTGCCTCCTATTTGACAGCCAATCCTCTATCCACGCTAACACCCTACCCCCAACTCCATGCCCCCTTACCTTCTGTAATAACCTCTTGTGAGGTACCTTGTCAAACGCCTTCTGAAAATCAAGAAAGACCACATCCACCGGCTCTCCTCTATCCACTGCCCTAGACACATCCTCATAGAACTCCAATAAATTCGTCAGACACGACTTCCCCTTAACGAAACCGTGCTGCGTCTGCTCTATCAAGCAATTCCCCTCAAGATGCCTCGCTATTTCCTCCTTGATGACGGATTCTAACATTTTACCTACAACCTCACTGTCCCCCTGTTCCAGGGGCTAACATACTGGTTGTACCAGTCAATGGAAGCCACTGGGTTCTGTTTGAAGAGCTGAGCCTACACGGACATGATATTACTGTACTGCATTCTTCAACATCCTGGTACATCAAAGAGAACCTCGATTTCTATCAGTCTGTAGTGGTTGACCTACACGGAAACACAGGAGCGATTGAAGGCCCAGGTGCCATTCAGAGTTTGATCCAGAACTCATTGGCAGCCTCCGAGAAACGCCCCACCTTGTGATCATTTATCCAGGTCCAGATCGAACTGACTTTGTTTTTGACCGATGGCCACTCTTGGACTCAGCAATTTATCAAGATACTTTTTGAAAACAAAGAGTTGTTAAAACAACTTGCAGATGCCAAATATGACTTGATCCTTGCAGACACGGGTTTGTGTGCTGGTCCAATGCTTGCTTACTATTTAAATGTTCTGTTAGTCTACAATGTTCGATGGGTTCCTGGTGGAGAAGCTCATTTACTTGCAGCTCTGTCTCCGCTCTCCTGTGTTCCAGGACTGGGATCACAATTAACCGATAGAATGAACTTCCAGCAAAGAACTCAAAACGTTCTGCAAAATCTTCTTCAGTCCAGTATTTCTGAGTTTCTGATTTACCCTCTGTACCATCAGCTGTGCCATCAGTACCTGGGCAGAGACACAGACATCCACGCCATCCTTTTAAAGGCAGATGTGTGGCTGATGAGAGTGGACTTTACATTTGAGTTTCTGAGACCCATCATGCCCAATTTTGTGTACATCGGGTGGTTCCAGTGTAACCCGGCCCAGCCACTCTCTGCTCCCTTCCAGGAGTTTGTCCAAACCTCAGGAGAACACGGGGACTCGAGTTAACTCTTTGCCCAGATCCCCCAGAAAGTCATCTGGAAACACAATGGACCTGTTCCTCCCAATATAGGAAATAACACACTCATAGTGAGATGGATCTCTCAGAATGATCTACTCGGGCACCCCAAGACCCAGGCCTTTGTTTCCCACGGTGGTACCAATGGAGTGTACGAGGCCGTTTACCATCGGGTGCCAATAGTTGGCTTGCCTTTGTTTTATGACCAATTTGACAACTTACTTCGACTCGAAACCAGGGGAGCGGCGAAAGTGGTTATTGTCGCAACTAGGCAGACATCAGATTTATTAGGAACTCTTAATGAGGTCACAGAGAACCCAAAATATCGGCAAAACATGCAGCGACTCTCTGCTCTCCACCGCGTCCAGCCAGAGACCCCGATGGACAGAGCCACTGTTTGGATTGAATACACGGTGCAGCACAAAGGCTCAGTGCATCTCCGAGTTTTACAGACTTCCCCGGTACACCTATTACTGTGTAGATGTGATCATGTTTCTCCTGGTGGTGTCACGAGCCAGTATGATGCTGGTGGCTCTAATATTGAAGAAACTTTATAAGTTTATACGGAAGAAAAAAGAAAAACTTCTGTAGGGTTGGATTATTTGTAGTTGGTGTTCGATTCTTTGACCTGTAATAACTTTGTTCACTTCACTGTGATGATGTATTATTAGTTTCCGAGTGGATCTGAGTATAGAATATTGAAAATGTCTTTGTATCCAGTGAAGGCTATCAAAAACAATCCATCAGAACAGTGAGTCTGGACAGAGAATGAAGAGATCCATGGCCAGGAGTTTACAGTCATTCCACAGAGTGTCCCACCTCCCAGTGGATACAGCCAGACAGTTAAACTATCATTTACTCTGGTGTGAGTTAACATCCCACAAGCTGGACAGACTGTACAATCCCAGCCCATATTTTAACAGCATTTTCAGCAGTTTTACATCTTAATGAATCTCACTGTGTCTTTCCAAGAGCTTGGCAGTGATGATGTGACCACATGACCCTTACTCTGTGCTGTGTTACCTTTAAAAGACAATCACCACATCCCGCCCCCTTTAACTCCTTCATACACTCCTCAATAATGGATTCACACTCAGTTCTAATTAAACATTAACCAAACATCTTTACTCAGAGGGTAGTAAGGTCGTGGAATGCCCTGCCTGCAGCAGTTGTGGACTCGCCAACTTTAAGGGTGTTCAAACGGTCAGTGGATAGGCACATGGATAACATTGGAATAGTTTAGGCTAGAGGGTCATTAGATTGGTTCCACTGGTCGGCGCAACATCGAGGGCCAAAGGGCCTGTACTGTGCTGTAATGTTCTCTGTTCTATTACAAAGTTTTTTTTGTTTATTAGTCACAAGTAAGGCTTACACTAACACTGCAATGAAGTTACTGTGAAAGTCCCCTGGGCGCCACACTACGGCACCTGTTCAGGTTACACTGAGGGAGAATTTAGCACAGCCACTGCACCCTAACCAGCACGTCTTTCAGACTGTGAGAGGAAACCAGAGCACCTGGAGGAAACCCACGCAGACACGGGGAGAATGTGCAGACTGCACGCAGACAGTGACCCAAGGCAGGAATTGGACCCAAGTTCCTGGCACCATGAGGCAGCAATGCTAACCACTGTACCACCCCATGAGTATATAAACAAGTCGGACAATTATAAATCGAGTCTTTGAGGGGTTTTGCTGTTTCTTGTCGAATGGTGGAATTCTGTAATCTGAGATCCTTCCTCAGGATCGACATTAACAGGAGCTGCAAAAATGCCTCCCTCTTCTGGCACAGCCATTTCATTACACCTTGCTTCCACAGAGACATCAGTTGTCTCTCTCAGGTTAATCAGATGCTTAAGGTTCAAAAACATTTCTTGTTGGTAACACTGACTGCTGGAGTGTCTCTGTACATTTCAAGTGGTCCAGATGTTAACAAATGATCCATCTCCCCGTGTCCACTTGGTCTGAATGGGATCTGGTCTTAGACACACTAATTCTGGCGATCCAATTTGATCCCCGGTTTCTCACCTCTATGGCTTCATTTACAAATTTCTACAAATATATAAAACGAAAAAGAGTGGCTAAAGTAAACATTGGTCCTTTGGAGGATGAGAGGGGGATGTAATAACTGGAAATGAGGAAATGGCCGAGGTATTGAACAGGTATTTTGTGTCGGTCTTCACAGTGGAAAACACAAATAACATGCCAAAAATTGATGACAGGAAGGTTATGGCAGGTAAGGACCTAGAAACTATCATTATCACAAAAGAGGTAGCGTTGGGCAAGTTAATGGGGCTAAAGGTAGACAAGTCTCCTGGTCCTGATGGAATGCATCCCAGGGTAATAAAAGAGATGGCAGGAGAAATAGCAAATGCACAAAGTGGTAATTTACCAAAATTTGCTGGACTTTGGGGTGGTTCCTGCAGACTGGAAAACAACAAATGTGATACCACTGTTTAAAAACGGAGATAGACAAAAGGTGAGTAACTATAGGCCGGTTAGATTAACTTCTGTAGTGGGGAAAATGCTTGAATCGATCATCAACGAAGAAATAGCGAGACACCTGGATATAAATTGTCCCATTGGTAAGACACAGCATGGATTCATGAAGGGAAGGTCATGTTTGACTAATTTGGTGGAATTCTTTGAGAACATTACACGCACAGTGGACAATGGGGAACCTGTGGATGTGGTTTATGAGGAAAGATTGAAGAAATTGGGGCTCTTCTCCCTTGAAAGACGGCGACTGAGGGGGGATCTAATAGAGGTATATAAGATTATGAAGGGTATAGATAGAGTAAACAGAGGTAAGCTATTTCCTCTGATAGAGACACATAGGACAAGGGGCCATGGACTTAAGGTGAGGGGGGGGAGAGGTACAACACAGATATTAGAGGGAGGTTTTTCACACAGAGGGTAGTGGGGGTATGGAATGCTCTGCCAAATAAGGTGGTGGAGGCAAACACGCTAGAGTCATTTAAGAGTAACTTAGACAGGCACATGACTGAGTTGGAGATGGGTGGATATAGGAGATTTTTAAATAAGGGTCATTAGCATTGGGGCGTCCCTGGTAATGTAAATGGGTATGGTACAATAATAATGTTTTTCTCTTTTCATTCACAGGTTTTAAGTCGGTCCACCTCGTGTCCAATGAGGGGCATACACGCGATGGGTCACCCTATCAATATTTACAAACCAAGACCCAAGCTAGCATGTTAAAGACAATCTATAACTATAATAAATTAGGTCAGCTAACATGATTAAACCTTCATGCTGATTGGCTATGATAGTTAAGCATGCATACAATGATGATGATCAGTGTTCAATATTTATATCTTATGCATGATGTAATCTTAATCAATAGTTGTGAGTGGATAGAGATAATTCCTGTACCTTGATTGGTATATGTTAACCATTTATAATCAAATCTGAAAGTATACCGGTTAGTTTAACGTCTGTTGTAGGTAAAATGTTAGAATCTGTCATCAAGGAGGAAATAGCGAGGCATCTTGAGGGGAACTGCTTGATAGAGCAGACGCAGCACGGTTTCGTTAAGGGAAGTCGTGTCTGACAAATTTACTGGAGTTCTATGAGGATGTGTCTAGGGTGGTGGATAGAGGAGAGCCGGTGGATGTGGTATTTCTTGATTTTCAGAAGGCGTTTGACAAGGTACCTCACAAGAGGTTATTGCAGAAGGTCAGGGGACATGGAGTTGGGGGTAGGGTGTTAGCGTGGATAGAGGACTGATTGTCAAATAGGAGGCAGAGAGTGGGGGTCAATGGGTGCTATTCGGATTGGCAGATGGTGACTAGTGGAGTGCCCCAGGGGTCGGTGCTGGGGCCTCAGCCATTTACCATTTATATAGATGATCTGGAGGAGGGAACCGAGTGTAGGGTGTCGAAATTTGCTGATGACACCAAGATTGGTGGAACGGCAAATTGTGCGGAGGGTGGGGAGAGTCTACAGAAGGATCTAGATAGGCTGGGCGAATGGGCCAGGAAATGGCAAATGGAATTTAATGTTGGCAAGTGTGAGGTGGTCCACTTTGGTAGGAATAATGGTAGGAAGGACTATTACTTACGTGGCGAAAAACTGCAGCAGGCGACGGTGCAGAGGGACCTCGGGGTCCTTGTGCATGAGTCGCAAAAACTCAGCTTGCAGGTGCAGCAGGTGGTCAGGAAGGCGAATGGGATGCTGGCCTTCATAGCGAGGGGGATTGAATATAAAAGTAGGGAGGTCTTGCTGCGGCTGTATAGGGCATTGGTAAGGCCGCAGCTGGAGTACTGTGTGCAGTTTTGGGCGCCGTATTTACGCAAGGATATTTTGGCCTTGGAGGGAGTGCAGAGGAGGTTTACTAGGCTGATGCCGGAGTTGAGGGGGTTGAGCTATGAGGAAAGGCTGAATAAATTAGGCTTGTACTCGTTAGAGTTTAGAAGAAAGAGGGGAGATCTCATTGAGACATATAAGATGATGAATGGGATGGATAGGATAGAGGTGGAGAGACTCTTCCCGCTCAGAAAGGATAGCAGGACTAGGGGGCACAGCCTCAAGATAAAGGGGGGGCGGTTTAGAATGGAGTTGAGGAAGAACTTCTTCACTCAAAGGTGAATCTCTGGAATTCTCTGCCCGTTGAAGTGGTGGAGGCTGCCTCGCTAAATATTTTTAAGAAGCGGGTTGATGGGTTCTTGATAAGAGAGGGGATTAAGGGTTATGGGGAGAGGGCGGGAAAGTGGAACTGAGCCACAACAGATCAGCCATGATCTTATTGAATGGCGGGGCAGGCTCAAAGGGCTAGATGGCCTACTCCTGCTCCTATTTCTTATGTTCTTATATCTGTTGTGTGTTCCTGAATTCTGTACTCTGGCTGGCCACTAGCTGGTATTCCAAGATCCTAACTACACGGCTCGCATAATAAACTGCAGTTTGAAAAGTTCTGTGACTAGGTCTGGCTACTCAAAGTCAGCAAAGAACAAAGTTGTACTAATGAAGAAGGCTGAACATCAAAAAAAACCCACAACACCCTGAAACTATACCCCTTTGTGATTGACCCCAAGGTGGGCAGGTGGAAAGTAAATTGGGGACTAAGTGGCCTCCTCCTGTTCCTACTTCTTAAGAACATAAGAACATAAGAACATAAGAAATAGGAGCAGGAGTAGGCCATCTGGCCCTTCGAGCCTGCCCCGCCATTCAATAAGATCATGGCTGATCTGTTGTGGCTCAGTTCCACTTTCCCGCCCTCTCCCCATAACCCTTAATCCCCTCTCTTATCAAGAACCCATCAACCCGCTTCTTAAAAATATTTAGCGAGGCAGCCTCCACCACTTCAACGGGCAGAGAATTCCAGAGATTCACCACCCTTTGAGTGAAGAAGTTCCTCCTCAACTCCGTTCTAAACTGCCTCCCCTTTATCTTGAGGCTGTGCCCCCTAGTCCTACTGTCTTTTTTGAGCGGGAAGAGTCTCTCCACCTCTATCCTATCCATCCCATTCATCATCTTATACGTCTCAATGAGATCTCCCCTCATTCTTCTAAACTCTAACGAGTACAAGCCTAGTTTATTCAGCCTCTCCTCATAGCTCAATCCCCTCAACTCCGGTATCAGCCTAGTAAACCTCCTCTGCACTCCCTCCAGGGCCAAAATATCCTTGCGCAATATCCTTCTTATATTCCTAAACCCTGAACTGGTGTGTGTTTAAGATGAGGTAGACATACAGGTGGATGTGTTTTGAGTTCGTTTTCAGTGAGGCTGTAGATGGAAATGTCATGGCGGATATTCAAGGTTTGAAAAAAATCAAATTAAAAATATAATTTTGATCCTGAAACCATTGTTGATTGACAGAAAGATCCATCTGGTTCACTAATGTCCTTTAGGGAAGGAAATCTGCTGTCCTGACCCAGTCTGGCCTACATGTGACTCCAGACTCACAGCAATGGGGTTGACTCTTAAATTCCCTCTGGAATAGCTGAGCAAGTCACTCAGTCCAAGGGCAATTAGGGATGGGCAATAAATACCCACTCACTGACACCCACATCCCATGTGAGAATTAAAAAACCTGTAAGTTTTGGTGATTCTTTTGCAAGTTTGGTTTGATAGTATCTTCCATTGAGATCCAATTTAGGAACATATGGATTAGGAACAGGGGGCGGCCCCCCTGCCCTTGGGCTCACCCTGCCCCATGCCCCGCTTCCTGCCCCTCGAGCCCGCTCTGCCCCTCGAGCCCATTCTGCCCCTTGAGCCGTTCTGCCCCTCGAGCCCGTTCTGCCCCTCGAGCCCGTTCTGCCTCTCGAGCCTGTTCTGCCCCTCTAGCCTGTTCTATCCCCTGCCCTGTCACAATATTTAAAATGAGTTCACTGTTACAATTCTATCTGAAGAAATCATTGAATCCCACAGTGCAGAAGGAGACCATTCGGCCCATTGAGTCTGCACCGACCACAATCCCACCCAGACCCTATCCCCATTACTCCACATATTTACCTCACTAATTGCACTTATCTACTCATCCCAGGAGTCTGCACATTCTCCCCATGTCTGCATGGGTTTCCTCTGGGTGCTCTGGTTTCCTCCCACATTCTGAAAGATGTGCTGATTAGGCACATTGACCACATCAAATTCTCCCTCAGTGTAACCCAAACAGGTGTCGGAGTGTGGGCGACTAGGGGAATTTCACAGTAACTTCATTGCAGTGTTAATGTAAGTGATCTATGATAATAATAATTAAACAAACACTCAGGGCCATTGCACCCAATCTGTACATTCTTGGACTGTGGGAGGAATCCCACACATCTGATCCGAACTAAGAACACATGGTTGTTTAAAGTTTATTTATTAGTCACAAGTAAGGCTTACATTAACACTGCAATGAAGTTACTGTGAAAATCCCCTAGTCACCACACTCCGGGTACACTGAGGGAGAATTTACCATGGCTAAACCTCCTAACTCACACATCTTTTGGACTGCGAGAGGAAACTGGAGCGCCTGGAGGAAACCCACGTAGACATGGGGAGAATGTGCAAACTCCACACAGACAGTGATCCAAGCTGGGAATTGAACCTGTGTCCCCAATGCAGTGCTAACCACTGTGCCACCCACACTTTGGGTCTGATCCTTGCAGCTCACTCTCTGATTATAGGCTTGTTCTTGTCTTCTTGGATTTTGTTGGTTCCTGTTTTGTATCCTGGGAATTACATTTTTAACTTTCCCCTGCCCTCTCTCCCTCTCTGTCTCTCTCACTAATCGTGCTTTGATTTTTCAGCTCCAAGTCCTGTTGGACATTGCCTGACCAACAGCAGAAATCCTCAACGTGTGGCCTTTCCTGCCGGGTTTGCCCGGTCTCGGAGAGATGATCCCAGAGCCGGAGATACACTGGGCGGCCTTCACATCGCCGGTGTGGGATCCCTGCTCTTGGGATCTTCGGAACATTCCCACTTCCTCCATCACTGGGGCGCGCCTGGTGGACTGTTTGTAAATGGCAATTTCCCACAAACAGCAGTGTGAAAATTCCTGATATTGACTGAGGGATAAATAATGAGCAAAGATTTGTGTAAGGTTATGGGTGGCACAGTGGGTCAGCACTTCTGTTTCTCAGCACCAGGGACCCGGGTTTGGGTCACTGTCTATGTGGAGTTTGCACATTCTCCTCGTGTCTGCGTGGGTTTCCTCCGGGTGCTCCGGTTTCCTCCCACACTCTGAAAGACGTGCTGGTTAGGTGACCTGAACAGTGGCGACTAGGGGAATTTCACAGTAACTTCATTGCAGTGTTAATGTAAGCTTGACTTATGACTAATAAATAAACTTTAAAAAACCCAACTCTCGCTGTCGGGTATACTGTGGATACCCGAGAGAGGGCAGAACCTCAGCTTAATATCACATTCCAAATCCATCGAAAGGAATAGTTTGTGAAGATTATATTCAGGAATCTGCATTATTCTTTTAAACTCTGATTCCTTTGTGCAGGTTGCTTTCTTCATTACCGAGATGTTAATGTTTGTGACTCCCTGGTCCTGATTTAATAAGAATTTGTCTGTCTATCCCACTGCCCTACACTGAACACTGACACACATTGTGCACCTTATCTGCCGTTTCCTTCCATCGATAACGTCACCTTTCTCCATTTCCAATGGGATCACATCACTCCGACCACATTCTTCCCAATATAATTAGAAAGGAATGTGTTGATTTTGAGATCCCTTTTGGCAGCCTTTGTGATTTGTAATCTCATTCTTTCCTGGGAAGTTCTTGGGAAGGAACAGTGAGATTCCATAAGAAATGGAACCGCTGTAGGAGCTGTTTAATCCAGGATTTCTTCATTCTCTTTCCAAACGCCTGCGAATGGTACAGGGTGTGTGTGTGTGTGGGGAGGGAGGGAGTAGGGTTTCCGGGTTTGTGGTACTCCCGCACCACCGGGAAATCGGCGGTCAGGGTGTGCTGTACCGGAAAATCCCACCAACCGGAACACCCGGAAAGTTCCGGCTGTTGTATTGGACACACACACTGTGATAATGCTTTCATTGTAAACTTCTCAGACTAATTCGGGAGCAGCTTAACGCGTTTTTCAGAGGTGTTATTCCTCTGGGCTGGGGTTTCACTGGCACCTCCCACCCTCCCCACAGTCAGGGCGGGCGAGACTCGCAGAATGACATTCTCCATTCCCCTCGGGTGGGACCTGACGAGGTGAGGCGGTAAAATTCCAGTCCGCTGTCGGGCGAGTTCAGAGAAAGTCGCTGGTTTGTCTCAATATTTCCTTATTGTTTAGCTGTGACACACATGCTGGGAACTCTCTGATCCAAAGGTGCAAATATTACTTAATCCGGAATCAGGGAACAGAACATTTATTACAAACTCCATGGGAGTTATTGAAAAATGTTTTAATTTTATTTAACGCACTTGATGCTATAAATAAATATAAGATTCATATCTGCTGAGTTATAAAAGGACCAGCCTCCTACCGTACACACCAACACTTTCAAATACCTCAACATCACACTCAATGTGTTACAGTACAATTATTGTCTCTGAAATCTACACTCCCATCCAGACACGGAAAATCTCCCATAAATACATTTCCCACAAATAAGGAGGAAGCACACCATCGACTCAGTAACAATTAACATCCTGTCAGTTTTTTGTCTTCTTTCAACTATTGTGCTCATCAAATTGTGAAGTTTTAACTCCCAGGACAGGTACAGCACGGGGTTAGATACAGAGTAAAGCTCCCTCTACACTGTCCCCCATCAAACACTCCCAGGACAGGTACAGCACGGGGTTAGATACAGAGTAAAGCTCCCTCTACCCTGTCCCCCATCAAACACTCCCAGGACAGATACAGCACAGGGTTAGATACAGAGTAAAGCTCCCTCTACCCTGTCCCCCATCAAACACTCCCAGGATAGGTACAGCACGGGGTTAGATACAGAGTAAAGCTCCCTCTACACTGTCCCCCCCATCAAACACTCCCAGGACAGGTAGGGAATCAGACACACGGGTTGTATTTACATCTTTTGCCTCAGGAGCACAGGTTGAGAAGACCGTTTTAAAAAAAACATTTTTGTTCTTTCGCTTTATAAATAATGTGAGGAATTTATTCTAAAACTTTATAAAACTCTGGTTAATCTCCCACCACAGCTGTTCAATTTTTTCTCAGGGTTTTGTTGTTTTTGAGAGGGGATTTACTGGAATGGGAGCCGAGAGGAAGAACTTCCATTAATTGGGGATTAGAGGAGCTGGGATTGTCCTCCTTACGGGGGGGGGGGGTAGATTTTCCAGTTTAAAGGGTGTTGATCGGGATAGGGTGGGGGTGTTTGATCCCAGGGACAGGAGGTGGATAAGCAGGGGGGGGGGGGCACAGAGTTAAAGTGAGTCAGGAAAGGATAATGGGCTCATGAATTTATTACACAGGAAGTTGTGATCTGGAAGCTGCTGTCTGATTGGACGATGGAAGCAGATTCAAAAAGAAAGTTCAGAAGGGAATTGGATAAAATAGTGAAAGTTTACAGGGTTGTTGGAGGAGAGCTGCCGGAATGGGCTGAATGGCCTCACTCTGTGCTGGTTCCATTTTCCAATCATTATCTCGCGGTGACTGTTCCTCCCGCAGTCCAGAACCTCCAGTTCACTCCCCAGACTGCCCCTGTCGACAGCACTGGCCTCACCCTCCAGAACTCTGTCCCTGTACCCATCCGAGCCCAGAAACCCCCTCCCCAACCAAACACAGGACCCCAAAATAAGCAGGATCCTTACCTCCAACTCCTGGCGTTACATATTCCCGCCCTGTCTACATCCCAGTTTCAGCCTCTCTTTCTCTGTCCCAGACAGTCTCCCTCTCTCTGTCTCTGTCTCTGTCCCAGACAGTCTCCCTCTCTCTGTCTCTGTCTCTCTGTCCCAGACAGTCTCCCTCTCTCTGTCTCTGTCTCTCTGTCCCAGACAGTCTCCCTCTCTCTGTCTCTGTCTCTCTGTCCCAGACAGTCTCCCTCTCTCTGTCTCTCTCTCTCTGTCCCAGACAGTCTCCCTCTCTCTGTCTCTGTCTCTGTCCCAGACAGTCTCCCTCTCTCTGTCTCTGTCTCTCTGTCCCAGACAGTCTCCCTCTCTCTGTCTCTGTCTCTCTGTCCCAGACAGTCTCCCTCTCTCTGTCTCTCTCTCTCTGTCCCAGACAGTCTCCCTCTCTCTGTCTCTGTCTCTGTCCCAGACAGTCTCCCTCTCTCTGTCTCTCTCTCTCTGCCCCAGACAGTCTCCCTCTCTCTGTCTCTCTCTCTCTGTCCCAGACAGTCTCCCTCTCTCTGTCTCTGTCTCTGTCCCAGACAGTCTCCCTCTCTCTGTCTCTGTCTCTGTCCCAGACAGTCTCCCTCTCTCTGTCTCTCTCTCTCTGTCCCAGACAGTCTCCCTCTCTCTGTCTCTGTCTCTGTCCCAGACAGTCTCCCTCTCTCTGTCTCTCTCTCTCTGTCCCAGACAGCCTCGCTCTCCCTCTGTCTCTCTCTCTCTCTGTCCCAGACAGCCTCGTTCTCCCTCTGTCTCTCTCTCTCTGTCCCAGACAGTCTCCCTCTCCCTCTCTCTGTCTCTCTCTCTCTCTGTCCCAGACAGTCTCCCTCTCCCTCTCTCTGTCTCTCTCTCTCTCTCTGTCCCAGACAGTCTCCCTCTCCCTCTCTCTGTCTCTTTCTCTCTGTCCCAGACAGTCTCCCTCTGTCTCTCTTTCTCTCTCTGTCCCAGACAGTCTCTCTCTGCGTTAAAGGTTTCTGTCTGTTCCTTACCCTCTCTCTGTGTGTATTTCACCTGCACTCACCTGATGAAGGGGCAGTGCTCCGAAAGCTCGTGTGACAAATAAACCTGTTGGATTTTAACCTGTCTCTGGGAGAGTTCACACTCTGTGTGTTTCAGCTGTTTCTTTCTGTTTCTGTTGCTTCCCAATCCCCCACCCCCACACACCCCCAACCCCCCACTCCCACACACCCCCCACCTCCACACACCCCCTAACCCCCCACTCCCACACACCCCCCACCTCCACACACCCCCAACCCCCCACTCCCACACCCCCCCACCTCCGCTCACCCCCAACCCCCCACTCCCACACACCCCCCACCTCCGCACACCCCCTAACCCCCCACTCCCACACCCCCCCCACCCCCACACACCCCCAACCCCCCACTCCCACACACCCCCCACCTCCGCACACCCCCTAACCCCCCACTCCCACACCCCCCCCACCCCCACACACCCCCAACCCCCCACTCCCACACACCCCCCACCTCAGCACACCCCCTAACCCCCCACTCCCACACACCCCCCCACCCCCACACACCACCTCACCCCCTCCACCCCTATACCCCCCCAACCCCATAACCCCCCAACCTCCCACATCCCCCCACCCCCGCACACCCCCCCAACCTGCCACTCTCACACCCCCCCACCCCCACACACCCCCCCAACCCGCCACTCTCACACCCCCCCACCCCCACACACCCCCCCAACCCGCCACTCTCACACCCCCCCACCCCCACACACCCCCCCAACCCGCCACTCTCACACCCCCCCCACTCCACATACCCCATAACCCCCCCAACCTCACACACCCCCGATCCCCAAACACCCCCACCCCTGCACAGCCCCCAGCACACCCCCCCACCCCAGACAGCCCCACACACACACCCACCCCCACACCCCTCCCACACACTCCTCCACCTCCTCACCCGCCCACATCCCCTCCACCCCCACACCTCTGAACCCCACACACACTCCACCCCCAACACACCCCTCCACAGCCCCCAACACCCCAACCCCCAAACATCCCCCCGTGCCGCACACCCTCACCCCCACATGTCCGTACAACTCTCCCACTCCCACACACCTGAGGAGGGCTCTCAGTCTCCGTCCAGGGTTAATAAACACACTGTGTGTTTGTGACAAAGTCTGTTAGTGTTATCATTACAGAGCAGGACCGGGAGTAACACAGAGACAGGACAGGAGATCGAGAGAAAGAGGCTGAGGGAAGGGAGAGAGCAGGAATCCCGGGAATCTTGGCTGTGGTCTGACCGGAACCTCTGGCCAGCCGGAGGCCAGTGAGGTTCCTCCAGACAGAATTTCTCACTCGCCCACCTGCCCATCGTCACTGAAACGAAACTGGAAAACCCCGATTCCCCTTTTACCTCCCAAATCCCAGCACTTACCCCACTCCCCATCCCAGGACATTGGCCGTGAGATCCTGGAGTATCACTGGAGAATATTGGTGTCTGTACTGGGCAGTGACATCCTGCTCCGTGTACTCCCCGCTCTCTTCCAGCAACCCCCCCCCCCTCCAAACCCCCCACTTCCACCACCACCCCCTACACACTCCAGCCCCCAACACACCCCCCCATCCCCCCCACCCCCAACACACTCCAGCCCCCAACACATCCTCCCCTCATCCCCCCCACTCCCCCTCCACCCCCAACACACTCCAGACCCCAACACATCCTCCTCTCATCCCCCCCTCTCCCCCCTCCACCCCCAACACACTCCAGCCCCCAACACACCCCCCCATCCCCCCCACTCCCCCTCCACCCCCAACACACTCCAGCCCCCAACATATCCCCCCAACCTCCCCCTACATGCTCCAGCCCCAACACGTCCCCCCCTCATCCCCCCACTCCCCCCACCTCCCCCTACATACTCCAGCCCCCAACACATCCCCCCCATTCCCCCACTCCACCCACCTCCCCCCACACACTCCAGATCCGCTTACTTCCTACTCCCCCCACCCCCTTCCCAAATTTGGGAAACCAGCGGGTTGGATCTCAGAGGAAATGGGTCTCAGGTTGGATGCAGAGGCTGTTTGGTTTGGGATTGATTGAGTTGCTGGTTTGGGCTTTGGGGTTTAGGGCTGGTTGGGGGTGGTTGGGCTGGTCAGTTGATGATTGTCTCTGGTTTGGGGTTTGGGGCTGGTTTGGGCCTGGTTTGGGGTTTGGGGCTGGTTTGGGGCTGGTGTGGGGTTATGGTTTGGGGTTTAGGGTTGGTTGGGGCTAGTGTGGGGCTATGGTTTGGGGGTTTGGGGGATTGGGGTTGGTTTGGGGCTGGTGCAGCTGGTCAGTTGATGATTGTCTCTGGTTTGGGGTTTAGGGCTGGTTTGCGGCTGGTTTGGGCCTGGTTTGGGGTTATGCTTTAGGGTTGGTTTGGGGCTGGTTTGGGGTTAATCAGTTGATGATTGTCTCTGGGATTGGGTTTGGGGTCATGGTTTAGGGTTGGTTGGGGTTAGTTTGGGGTTATGGTTTGGGGTTTAGGGTTGGTTGGGGCTGGTTTGGGGTTATGGTTTGGGGTTTAGGGCTGGTAGGGGCTGCTTTGGGGTTAATCAGTTGATGATTGTCTCTGGTTTGGGATAGTTGAACATGGTGTAGTCGCTCTGGTAAAAATGGAAAACCCTGCGCTGGTCTCCGGGTGGGAGTTGGGCCAGATACTGACGGCTGATACGGGAGCTGGTACGCTCTTCCTGGGAGTGCCGGTCCTTGAAGCGAGGATAGGTAAGGTTCCGGGGAGCCCCGATCAGCCGGAGGACAGAGTCCGCCTCGCTCTCCAGGCTCTCAAAGTGACCAATGAAATCATAATGGACCAGGCAGGGGCTGCACAGGCGACTGACCGGCTCCCAGTGGATGTCCATCCCTACCGGCCGGCCTGAGTCCAGCAGGTAGTGGACAAACTCAGGGAAGGTGACCCCTGACCCCGTGCTGAGGGCCTCCTGTGTGGCGTTGGGCCGGTACCGGGCAATGATGGCCGTGCCAAACACGGGGTGATAGTAGGTGTTGGGCTGCTCAAATTTATCCCGAAAGGCAGAGACCAGGCGCTCGATTGGTTCCCGGACAAACAGCAGCTTGGTATAGGTGCGGAGTCGCAGCCACATCTGGTCTCGGTCAAAGCTGTCCAACCGCCGCAGGGAGTTGCTGTAATGTGCGGCCTTGTGCTGGATGTGGGCCGTGGAACCGGCCTGGCCTCCCAACACCATCAGCACCCGCTTCCAGTTGGAGCAGCCGGCTTTGGGAACCTCGCAGTACAGCAGGCGATATCGATCCTCCACGTAGATCCTGGCCACGTGGTGAGGGGCCAATAACCGTGGACCCCCTGCCTCCCGGTACCTCAGGCAGGCCTCAGCCATCCGCCTCCTCCGAGCCTGCTGCACCTCCCTCAGCCGCCGGTGCTCCATGGCCTCCCGTTGCCGGGCCCCAAGCCGGAGCTCTGCCTCTGGCCTCTCTCTAGTCCCCAGGCGGAGCTCCATCACCGGCCTGTCTCTAGTCCCCTGGTGGAGCTCTGCCTCTGGCCTCTCTCTGGTTCCCAGGTAGAGCTCCGCTACTGGCCTCTCCCCGGTCTCCAGGCGGAGCTCTCCTTCCGGCCTCTCCCTGGTCCCCAGGCGGAGCTCTGTTTCTGGCCTCTCCCTGGTCCCCAGGCGGAGCTCTGTCTCTGGCCTCTCCCTGGTCCCCAGGTGGAGCTCTGCCTCTGGCCTCTCCTTGGTCCCCAGGTGGAGCTCCGCTACTGGCCTCTCCCCAGACTTCAGGCGGAGCTCTCCTTCTGGCCTCACCCTGGTCCCCAGGTGGAGCTCTGCCTCCGGCCTCTCTCTGGTCCCCAGGTGGAGCTCTGCCTCCGGCCTCTCTCTGGTCCCCAGGCGGAGCTCCGGCTCCTGCAGCTTCCTCCTGAGCCTGCGTTGAATGAGTCGCTCTTGCCCCCTCCACCTCTCCCAACGTGGGGGCCACTCTGGAGACGGTGAATCCCAACGATAGGGTCTGTCCTTGTGTCTAGGGGCGGAGCCACGTGTTGGGTCAGAGGTCACAGGCACCTGAGGGTCGGGGTGCCTTGTCTTGAGGTTCCAATCGCACCATTGCTGTGGGAGAAAGAGGAACAGTTTAAAACCAAATCTACTCTCATCTGATTAGTATTTTACTGCGATCTCTCCCCGGGGTATCTCTGGTTGTAATTCACAATGATCGCAGTGATGAGGACTGTGATGATTGTGTCTTTACAGAATGGATTTGAGTTCTGTTATTGTGTTGTAGCTGTTTTTAATACGCTCTCCATGGGGAGAGTTTTCCCATCCCATCCGCATGGAAATCATAGCGGGTGGGGGAGGCGGGGGGGGGACGCAGGTGTGGGGGCCGACAATGGAAATGCCCATTGACCTCAGGGGGATTTTGGGCTGGAGAATCTTGCCCTTCGTGTCTACTGACACCCTGTATTGTTGTTGCAGCAAACTAAATGTTTCTGCAGGTTAGAACGTTGGTTTCAATCTGAACTAATACTGTTCTGCTGTTTTCCCCTGGGATTTTGCAGAGTGGGACTTCCAGGCAGGTACGAATAATGTGACTGGGTGGAGCTAGGCTTACACAGAATATTCAAGCTTAGCTGCTGCTTTTTGAGGCGGGAGAGGACTGCATCTCTCTCCTTTCCCCTCTCTGAAGTTAGAGAATGGAATTTGTCGGGAGACCAGTTTCTTTCCTGGAAATCCTGTTGTATGAGTAAATATTTCTTTTGTTTTTAACCATTTGAAGTTGATGAGAGTTTTATTAATAGATAAATGATTCAGCATTTGCTAAAATTGGAATGACGGAGGTTGAGGGGAGACCTGATAGAAGTCGACAAGATTATGAGAGGCATGGACAGAATGGATAGTCAGAAGCTTTTTCCCAAAGTGGAAGAGTCAATTACTAGGGGGCACAGGTTTAAGGTGCGAGGGGCAAGGTTTAAAGGAGATGTACGAGGCAGAGTTTTTACGAGAGAGTAGTGGGTGCCTGGAACTCATTGCCGGGGCAGGTGGTGGAAGTGGATACGATAGTGATTTTTAAAGGGGTGTCTTGACGAATACATGAATAGGATGGGAATAGAGGGATCTGGTCCCTGGAAGGGTCGGGGGTTTTAGTTCAGTCGGGGGCAGCACGGTCGGTACAGGCTTGGAGGGGCCGAAGGGCCTGTTCCTGTGCTGGAATTTTCTCTGTTCTTTGGTTATGAAATATTCAGCATGTTTTAAATCTTATTCACGGAGTCATGGCTGGTGAATGAACTGATTTCAATCTCATGGTCGAATGAGATGGGGGAGGGGAGTGGGGGGGGTGCAGCCCCCATCACTGGGCGACAATCAGTCAGTCTCACTGCAATCTGACAGCAATAACCTGTCGCAGTCTGTGAGGAGGACAGGAGTTGGGCTGTTACACTGAACTGATCGGTATTAGTGTGAGTTTTGAAGGTTCAGGGCAGTTTCACGAAGGGACTGTAAGGATTCTGTGATTCTATTCTCTTTAAAATAATAAAGAATTTGATCATAAAGAGGAACTGCCTCCCCTGGTGGGAGAATTAAGATCTTAAAATGAGTGTGAGACCGTTGAGGAATAAATCAGGCAGCGAGTTCTCACACCAGGGAGGAAATCGCAAACATCTAGAACTCTCTCCCACACAAAGCTGGGGATCCGGGGTGTGGGGGGGGGGGCGGGATCTGGGGTGGGGGAGGGGGGAGCTGTTTAAAATTTCAAAACTCAAATGAATGGAGTTTTGTATTGGGGGGTTGGAGGGATTTTTGTGTTGGGGGGGTTGGGGGGATTTTTGTATTGGGGGGGGTTACAGAATCAGGGTGAGTAGCTGAAATTACAAAACAGTCATCCAAAAGGTGATTGATTGGTGGAAAAGAATCAAAGGGCTGAATGGCCTCGTCCTGTTCCTGTGTAACAGGCTGGAGAAGGGGCTGAATGGCCTCGTCCTGTTCCTGTGTAACAGGCTGGAGAAAGGGCTGAATGGCCTCGTCCTGTTCCTGTGTAACAGGCTGGAGAAGGGGCTGAATGGCCTCGTCCTGTTCCTGTGTAACAGGCTGGAGAAGGGGCTGAATGGCCTCGTCCTGTTCCTGTGTAACAGGCTGGAGAAGGGGCTGAATGGCCTCGTCCTGTTCCTCTTTCAGGATCAAACGTAAAAGCAAATTGCTGCAGATATTGGAAATCTGAAATAAAAACAGGACATGCTGGAAAAGCTCAGCGGGTCTGGCAGTGTCCGCGGAGAGAGAAACCGAGTTCATGCTTCCAGTCTGTCTAAATTCAGAGTAAAGGCTGATTACAGCGGCTGGAGTAACACAGGTCGGGGATAGGTCGGCAGCCAGGATGTCACGGACACTAAACAAAGCCCCGGATAAACCTGTTCTGGGGTCACCATTACAGAGATCAGAGCGGCTTCCTCAAAGATCAACCCACGGAACGTGACTGGCCCGGATGGGGTACCCAGATGGGATACCCGGATGGGGTACCCGGATGGGATACCCGGACTGCACTCAGATCCTGCCCGGATCAGCTGGGGGGGATTCACAAACATCTTCAGCCTCTCTTTGCAACAATCTGAGATCTCTGTCTGATTCAAGAAGACGACCATCATCCCAGTACCTAAGAAAAACCAGGCAGTGTGGCCTTAATGTCCATTGGCCAGTGTCTCTGATATCCATCATTATGAAGTGATTCGAAAGGTTAGTCACGGCACAAATCAGTTCCAGCCTCCCGGACTGCCCGGATCCATTACAGTTCACCTACCGCCGCCACAGGTCCACAGCAGACACCATCTCCCTGGTCCTGCACTCAACCCTGGAACACCCAGATAACAAGGACACCCTGTGTCAGACTCCTGTTTATTGACTACAGCTCAGCCTTCAACACCAATATTCCTACAAATCTCATCTCCAAACTCCGTGGTCTGGGCCTTGGCAACTCCCTCAGTGACTGGATCCTGAACTTCCTAACTCACAGACCACAATCAGTAAGGATAGGCAACAACACCTCCTCCACCATCATCCGCAACACCGGTGCCCCACAAGGCTGTGTTCTCAGCCCCAACTGTACTCCTAATACTCCTCTGACTGTGCGGCCAAATTCCCCTCCAATTCAATTTTCAGGTTTGCTGATGACCCCACTATAGTGGGTCGGATCTCAAACAATGATGAGACAGAGAACAGGAATGAGATCGAGAATCTGGTGACCTGGTGCAGCAACAATAATCCCTCCCTCGATGTCAACAAAACAAAGGAGATTATTATTGACTTCAGGAATCGTAGAGGAGAACATGCCCCTGTCTACATTGGTAGGGACGAAATAGAAAGGGTCAAGAGCATCATGTTTTTAGGTGTCCAGATCACCAACAACTTGTCCTGGTCCCCCCCACGCTGACACTATAGTTAAGAAAGCCCCACCAACGCCTCTACTTTCTCAGAAGACAAAGGAAATTTGGCATGTCCGCTACGACTCTCACCAACTTTTACAGATGCCCCATAGAAAGCATTCTTTCTGGTTGTATCACAGCTCGGTCTGGGCTCCTGCTCTGCCCAAGACCGCAAGAAGCTACAAAAGCTCATGAATGTAGCCCAATCCATCACACAGACCAGCCTCCCATCCATTGACTCTGTCTACACTTCCCGCTGCCTCAGAAAAGCAGCCAGCGTAATCAAGGACCCCACGCACCCCGGACATTCTCTCTTCCATCTTCTTCTGTTGGGAAAAGATACAAAAGTCTGAGGTCACATCCCAACCGACTCAAGAACAGCTTCTTCCCTGCTGCTGTCAGACTTTTGAATGGACCCACCTTGCATTAAGTTGATCTTTCTCTACACTCTAGCTATGACTGTAATACTACATCCTGCACTCTCTCCTTTCCTTCTTTGTGAATGGTATGCTTTGTCTGTACAGCACGCAAGAAACAACACTTTTCACTGTATACTGATACGTGACAATAATAAATCAAATCAAGTCAAAGGGAATGTTAAAGATTAAAGAAGTTATTTAGAAGGCCTGAAAGTCATATAGAGAACGTGTTAACAGTGCAGTGAGGGTCAACGCTCTGGAAAGTGAAACATTTGGATTCGATTACAGGAGCGGTTTTAGTTGAGGTTGACTCTGGGAAGTGGGACTCTGCTCTACGGGCTGTTCCCAGGGATACACCGAGATATCAACAACTGCTGCAGGGCTCATCAACTTGGTGAAAAACTCTTTGATCTGCCTAAAACTTGCAGAGCGGAGAGTTACCCAGGAGCGAAAGGAGGAAGAAAGAGAGGAAGAGGAGAAAACCCTTCCCTAACTCAGCAACACCCAAAAATAAGAAAATCCACAACAATTGTAGAACAGATCTAGTTTGACATCATAACCTAATTAGGGCCAGTTATATTAAACCTTTCTACCACCTTCCCTTTGAACCCATTCTTCAGCCTTTAACAATTCCTTCAACCTGTGACCACAGCATTCCTGAGTTCCCAACAACCGCTGACCTTCCCCTTGCTCCGTCTCTTTAACCAGATAAAATCCATCACATTTCTCCCTCTCTTCAGCTTTGAAGAATCATCCAAACTCGAAACAGTTCTCCCCACCCGCTGCATTGATCTAGCAGCCGGCAGTCTCCTTGGACGCCGGGCTTCCCACTGGGAACCATGGCCTCTGCGTGTCTCCATCAGCTCTGCGCCAGACATCGATACAGAGCTGGATGAATGATTATAATGAAGATTTGAGTGTCATCAGTGGGCCTGAAGTCCCCGGTCCCCATCGCCTCCGCCGTGTTGCCAGGAATGGTTCACTCCAATGGGATTTACCGCAATTCCTCACTAGTTGGGGGGCCAGTGGCCCGACCCCGCTGGAGCAAAAGGCAGGGGAGGCTATCTAGGCCCCCCCCGGAGATTGGGGGCAAAGGGGGGTGCCCCCTGAGCACTGCCAGCCTGGGCCTTTTACAAAGCCCAAGAGGGTGGGGACCAGAAAGGGGAAGGGGTTAATGGGGAGTGGGGCTCCTGGGGGGGGGGGGGGTAGATCAGTGGGGGTGGGGGGGTCGTTGCTGCCATGGGGTAGTCGGGCTTGGTGGCAGAGGGGCGGAGGCCAGCGATCGGGCTGGCCATGGGGGTGAGGGGAGGGGGTGGCCTGCTGTGGCGGGGGGTTGGGGGGGGGGGATGGTCGAGACCAGCGATCTGGGGGTGGGAGGGGGTTGCATGGTCAGTGATGTGGGGTCACGGGGCAGGCCAGCGATCGGGAGGGTGGCAGTGTGGGGCTACTGCGCGTGTGCGGATCTCGGTGCTGACAGATCAGTGCACATGCGCAGTGTCTCACTCAGCGCTGTGCTGCCGGTCTCTCCAGTGGGAATAGGTTTCAGTGTAATTCACACTGGGGCACTCCACACAGTGTGGGAGATTCAGTTAAAAAATCCCGCTGGAAAATCCCGCTGGAAAATCCCTCTAGATTTACTCCAGTTTTTATGCGAATTCGACAGTGAGAGCTTTTCTGGGGGAATCCCGCCTGTGAACCCCGTCTCTCTCCGCACACCCTGCTGAGATTCCCAGTATTTTCTGCTTTGATTCTGGGAATTAAACCTGGTTGTGATGCCCCCACAGTTCAATATCTCACCTCTTTCCACCTCCTACAAGAAGCTCTGACCGGAGGCGGTGATTGGGACATTTCACTGTGTGGCCGAGGAAGGGGGGAAATAAAATCCGTGGAAATCAGGGAGGAAAATCCCCAAAGTGTTCAGCAGGTGGTGCTGTAGCACTGCCACAGAGACTGACCCCCAACTCCCCACAAACAGGAGGGGGGGGAGGGGGGAGGTGGGGGAAGAGGAGGAGGAGGGGAGGGGGGGAGGAGGGGAGGGGAGGGGGGTGGGGGGAGGAGGGGGAGTGCGGGGGAATTTAATTCAAAGTTTTTGATCAGAGCAGCAGAGTCCTGGAGGTTTGAGCTGAACTCCTGGATAGTCCAGGGCAATGCTGGAGGATTGGCAATCTCACAGATATGAGGGTGGAGACAGTGGGAATGGATAGGGGAGGGAATGGGAATGGGATAGGGGAGGGAATGGGAATGGGATAGGGGAGGGAATGGGAATGGGGAATGGGATCGGACGTCTACTCCACATCTGACACAGCTGCTGTTCTCAGCCTCTTTAACAATTGTATTGACTCTGAATGTAATGGAACGGGGTGTCTGACTGGGTTAACCCTTTCAGAGGGCGGTTGAGATTCACCCACATTTCTGTGCCTCTGGAATCACGTGTAACCAGGCTGGGTAAGGACAGCAGTTTCCCTTCCTTAAAGGCATTGGTGAACAAACTGAAGATAGTTTTGTTGTCGCTATCACTGAGATTATCTTTCAATTCCAGATTTATTAATTGAATTTAAATTCCGCCAGCTGCTTTGTAGGATTTGCACTCAGTTCCTGGCCTCTGGATTACCACCCAGTGACATTACTGCCGATATTACAATATTAACCTGTCATTACAACACTAACCCTTCTTATTACAACACTAACCCATTATTACATCAACCTGTTAGAACAAACTTAACCCTTTACACAATATTAACCCATAATATGAACCCACTGTTACAATATGAATCCTGGTGTTACAGTATTAACCTGCTATTAAAATACTAACCACAATTATTATACTATTAACCCTTTATTGTAATGTATGATGATACAGTGCTATTGTTAGAGATATATTGTAGAGTATTTTATGTTTAAAGGGACCATTTCCATTCTCTGCGCTATTTTACAGGCAGTCAGTGGGGGTGATTTTCCCTCCTCCCCCCTCCCTCTGCAGTGAGCTGGGAGAATCTCACAGGGGGAGCGATGTACAGGATTCACGCGAGCGTTCCCACCGCGATAGCGTCTCCCAGTGCCGGACTCCTGGTAGCGTCTGCCCCACACCAGGTCTCTGACAGGGAGGCACAGTAAGTACCTGAATATTCTTCTAAATCTAATTTAAATTTGCGTGCCCGAGACTGAATTCTCCTGGTCCAATAGCATCTCGCAGCCCGTGCAGGGTGTTCTCTCCAGTGGGGTTTATTACACCTCCCCACTTTCAGGGAGCTAATAGCCTGACCCAGCTGGAGTGAGGGTGGGGAGCAATCTGTTCCCCCCCCCCCACCCTCCCAGAGGGTCAGGCAGTGGGGAGGTGGTGCCCCTGGGCATGGGCACCGGGCAATGCCAGCCAGTGCCCCCGGCACCGCCTAATGGACAAAGTGCCTATGCCCAGTCGCACCTTGGCACTGCTCATTGGGCATGGGGCAGTGCCTGGGGGGGGGCGGGGTCTAATGAGGATGGGGTCTAGTGGGCAGACGGTGAGGGTGGGTGGTTCCGCTGCCACCCTGCAGACTGGATTGTTGGGGGAAGGAGAGAGACCAGCGATTGGGGTGGGCTGAGGGTGTGGTCAGTTGGGACGGTCTGTCTGCTGGGTGGGTCGGCACTGTGGGGGGTACGGGTTGCCGTTGAGCTGGTGATCGGGGGAGTGGACGCGGAGAGCCAGCGTTGTGGGGGGTCATTGTCTGGCCAATGATCGAACTGGTCAGCAATCAGGAGGCCAGCAGTGCAGGCTCACTGCACATGCGCGATCTCGGCACTAACCGACCGGCACTGACAGATCGGCGCGTGCGCAATGGCCCACTCAGCACGCTGATTTCAGCCTCTCCAATGGGAATGTGTCTTGCTGTCTGAAATTTAATGAGATTCACACTGGTGGCCTCTGCAGAGCACAGAGTGAGGGAGATTCTAGTCTGAACTCCCACTGAGAAAACAGCATGAATTACTCCAGTTTTCACACAAAGTTGACACTTGGAAGTTTTTGGGAGTATTCTCCCCGGTGTGTCTGGGTAACATATAGTCTGATGCCGGGAGAACTGGATTATTACTCATTTTAGCCGTGTTGTGTTTCTGTAAGATAGAGCTAACAGATTTTTGTTTCGAGGTAGGGATTTCTCCTGGAGGTTTTGATTAAAGGAATGGAATGCAGGGTCATGTGATGATGTGGTTAATGAGAGGAGTTAAGTCAGTAGCAGAGAAACAGTTTTGTGTTCTGGCTGGGGCTTGTTTGAAGTTAGAGGTTTTCCGCAAGTTGCTGAAATGTATTCTCTCTGAAAGTTTCAAGACTGACTACACTCATTCTAGCAAGTACATTTTGGTTGCTAACTATATTTCAAGTGGCATTGTAAGTCTGTAAGTTGCTTATTTGGAACTGAAACAGTAATAAGTTAAAAATTAAAGTTAGTTCCTTTCATCTTTAAATATTGTTTAACAGTTAATAGTTAAGATGCTTCATTTGTTTGAGTTATATTTAAACTGTGTTATTGAATAAAGTTTGTTTTATTATAAAAATCCCAAATTTGTCAGTGGAATCCTTGCTGGAGTGAAACAGTCGGGTTCATCACATACCTTGGGGTTCTGGACAGGTCCCTAACAAATATTAATCCTGTTAATACAACATTAACCTCTGTTTTATACTATTAACGTGTTATGACAGAATTAACCTGTTTTATTCACCTTGTTATTAAATACTAACCCTGTTATTATCAACTGTTGTTACGGAAAATAAATTCATGAAAATTTCTTGCGAACAATGATCACAAGCTGACCGCACTGATCAGAGTGACAAGGGACCCCGGGCACCCCCCTCCCTGCACCTCTCTGTCCCACCCCTCCCCTCCCCTCACCCACCCTCCCTGCATCCTCCGCCCCTCCCCTCCCCACACCCCCGTGCCCCTCCCTGCATCCCTCGCCCCTTCTGGCATCCCCAGCACCTCCCCACCCCCTCCTGCACCCCACACCCCTCCCAGCACCTCCAGCAACACCCCCTCCCAGCCTCTCCCTGCTCTGCACCTCCAGCACATCCCCGTGTCCATCCCTGCACACCCAGCACTCCCCACCCCCTCCCTGCTCCCCTGCCCCTCCCCGCACCTCCAGCACCCCACCCCCACCCCTTTCCCCCCTCCACTCCCTGGACCTCCAGCACCCCCCACACCCTCCCCACACCCCTCGCCCCTCCCGGCATCCCCAGCACTTCCCCACCCCTCCCACACCCTCCCCGCACCCCCCACACCCTTCCCGCACCCCCTCACTCCTTCCCGCTCCCCATGCCCCTCCCCGCACCCCCGCCTATCCCTGCAACCCCCTGTCCCTCCCTGAACCCCCTCCACCCCTCCCTGTATCCCGTGCCTCTCTCCGCCTACATAACCGCTCCCACCCACTGCCTTTCTCTCGTTGTGAAGAATATCAGATATTCCTGGGGGGGGGGGGGGGGGGGGGGTGGAGGCAGCGGGGGGGGGGGGGGGGGGGGGGTGGGTGGGAGGGGTGGGGAGAGTGGGGGGCGGGGGGAGGGGGGAGGTGGGGGGGAGGGAGGCGGGGGTGGGGGGAGGGAGGCGGGGGTGGGGGGGGTGGGTGGAGGCAGTGGGGGGGTGGGGGGGGGCGGTGGAACGCTCCGGGTTCAGCACTGACCTTCCTGCTTTGACCGGCTTTCAGCTGATCTCCGGAACCTGAAAAAGAAAAGTCAACAGTTTAGAGCGAGGATCCGGAAGCTGGAGTTCCAACTGGGAATGGACATTGGAACAGGAGGAGGCCATTCAGCCCATCCTCTCCTGACATTGTCCATAGCTGATCTGCTTCCTGGAAACACAGAGAAACTACAGCACAACACATTCCCTTCCTGATTCCACAAAGCCAACATTGTCCTTCCCACATTGACGGTGAAGCAAACCGGACACTGAGAACCTCTGTCGATTCACCAAACTCTGGGCCCTGTTGTCGAATCCCTGTCGGCCCATCTCGATCCTAGACTGGGCTGGTCTATCCCCTTCCTGGCCAGGGAATGGCCCACCCCCATCCAGCACCAGTGTACACTGGCGATGTGTGTTGGTCATTTCGTACTCACTGCCACTCCCTGGAGGCTCTTCCATCACATTCTGTCCTGGGAATCTTTATGCACAACATTGCGACAGACTCCGGTTCCATCCTTCCTGTCCAATCACTGTCAGGATGGGGTTTTTCAGATGGGGGATCACACAGCACGCCGGCAACAGAGTTAATCTCAATCCTTCACTCAGGGTCTGGTTACAGATGGGACTCGGGTCAGAGCTCAGGGAGGTTACAGTGTGGAGGGTGGCACCGTGTGGGAGAGACCAGAACTAGGGATCCCTGTTTAAAAACACAGAATCACCCATTTAAAATGGCAATGAGGAGTGCCGCACTGTCAGAGGGTCAGTGCTGAGGGAGTGCCGCACTGTCAGAGGGTCAGTGCTGAGGGAGTGCCGCACTGTCAGAGGGTCAGTGCTGAGGGAGTGCCGCACTGTCAGAGGGTCAGTACTGAGGGAGTGCCGCACTGTCAGAGGGTCAGTGCTGAGGGAGTGCCGCACTGTCAGAGGGTCAGTGCTGAGGGAGTGCCGCACTGTCAGAGGGTCAGTACTGAGGGAGTGCCGCACTGTCAGAGGGTCAGTGCTGAGGGAGTGCCGCACTGTCAGAGGGTCAGTACTGAGGGAGTGCCGCACTGTCAGAGGGTCAGTGCTGAGGGAGTGCCGCACTGTCAGAGGGTCAGTACTGAGGGAGTGCCGCACTGTCAGAGGGTCAGTACTGAGGGAGCGCTGCACTGTCAGAGGGTCAGTGCTGAGGGAGTGCCACACTGTCAGAGGGTCAGTACTGAGGGAGCGCCGCACTGTCAGAGGGTCAGTGCTGAGGGAGTGCCACACTGTCAGAGGGTCAGTACTGAGGGAGCGCCGCACTGTCAGAGGGTCAGTGCTGAGGGAGTGCCACACTGTCAGAGGGTCAGTACTGAGGGAGCGCCGCACTGTCAGAGGGTCAGTACTGAGGGAGTGCCACACTGTCAGAGGGTCAGTACTGAGGGAGCGCCGCACTGTCAGAGGGTCAGTGCTGAGGGAGCGCCGCACTGTCAGAGGGTCAGTACTGAGGGAGCGCCGCACTGTCAGAGGGTCAGTGCTGAGGGAGTGCCGCACTGTCAGAGGGTCAGTGCTGAGGGAGTGCCGCACTGTCAGAGGGTCAGTGCTGAAGGAGTACCGCACTGTCAGAGGGTCAGTGCTGAGGGAGTGCCGCACTGTCAGAGGGTCAGTACTGAGAGAGTGCCGCACTGTCAGAGGGTCAGTGCTGAGGGAGTGCCGCACTGTCAGAGGGTCAGTACTGAGGGAGTGCCGCACTGTCAGAGGGTCAGTACTGAGAGAGTGCCGCACTGTCAGAGGGTCAGTGCTGAGGGAGTGCCGCACTGTCAGAGGGTCAGTGCTGAGGGAGTGCCGCACTGTCAGAGGGTCAGTGCTGAGGGAGTGCCGCACTGTCAGAGGGTCAGTACTGAGGGAGTGCCGCACTGTCAGAGGGTCAGTACTGAGGGAGTGCCGCACTGTCAGAGGGTCAGTGCTGAGGGAGTGCCGCACTGTCAGAGGGTCAGTACTGAGGGAGTGCTGACTGATGTGTGAGAAGGTGCTATATAAATACTAACGTCTCCTTCTCACTCGAAACACAACTCAGAGCGGGAAAACATTTCCTCCTGCTGCCTTGTGGTTTGGGAGGTTTGATCATGTGAGGTTGGATCACATGACCCTGCTCATGGGTCACATGATGCTGAATGCTGCTATCTGTCCAAGGTTCGGGGAGATCTGATTCATCAAGTCTCTCACTATCACCAGGCTGTAGTGAAATACTTCACCCCCCGTTCCACCGTCTGATAAATTAGATCATTTATAATTCCGACAAAGAACACAAACGAGGATTTCAGGCTAGGTGATGTTTCACTAAGGTCTCAGACTGTTTTATTTCTCACAATCAGCAACAGTGATACATAAGAACATAAGAAATAGGAGCAGGAGTAGGCCATCCAGCCCTTCGAGCCTGCCCCGCCATTCAATAAGATCATGGCTGATCTGAAGTGGATCAGTTCCACTTTCCCGCCCTCTCCCCATAACCCTTAATTCCCTTGTCTATTAGAAATCTATGTTCCCATGACTTAAAAATATTTAGCGAGGCAGCCTCCACCACTTCAACGGGCAGAGAATTCCAGACATTCACCACCCTTTGAGTGAAGAAGTTCCTCCTCAACTCCGTTCTAAACCGCCCCCCTTTTATCTTGAGGATGTGCCCTCTAGTCCTATTGTCCTTTCTAAGCGGGGAGCATCTCTCTACCTCTACCCTATCCATCCCCTTCATTACCTTATAGGTCTCTATAAGATCCCCCCTCATCCTTCTAAACTCCAACGAGTACAGACCCAGTCTATTTAGTCTCTCTTCATAGTCTAACCCCCCTCATCTCCGGATACAACAGATCCCTCACCCTCCTGAACTTCCCCTGCGTCTCGCACAGTCGAATGTTACCGTACAACACACAGCACAATAAACCCCATTCAGTTCACTGATTCCCCCCACACTCCACCCCCCGACACCCAGCAGCTGGGAGGTGCTGCTCCCTCCTCACTCAGTCTGCACAAACCAATCTACTCAAATCTTTAAATCAAACCCCTACAGAAACTGCACAGACAGGGCACTCAGCAACCGGCCCTCCAAGAAGAGACAGATCAGAAGAGATTTGACGGAAATGTTCAAACATCAGGAGGTGTCAGGATGGAGAAAATTATGAAAAACTGGAAGCACTGAGGGGGGAAGTGCACAGATTCACGGGAACTGCAAAGGCAGCAGTCGTGATGTTAGCAAAACTTTTCCACACAGCGAGTGGTCAGGGTGTGGAATGTACTGTCTGAGAGTGTGGTGGGGACAGATTCACACAGTGAGTGGTTAGGATCTGGAATGCACTGTCTGAGAGTGTGGTGGAGACAGATTCACACAGCGAGTAGTTAGGATCCGGAATGCACTGTCTGAGAGTGTGGTGGAGACAGAGTCACACAGCGAGTGGTTAGGATCTGGAATGTACTGTCTGAGAGTGTGGGGGAGACAGAGTCACACAGCGAGTGGTTAGGATCTGGAATGTACTGTCTGAGAGTGTGGTGGAGACAGAGTCACACAGCGAGTGGTTAGAATCTGGAATGTACTGTCTGGGAGTGTGGTGGAGACAGATTCACACAGCGAGTGGTTAGGATCCAGAATGCACTGTCTGAGAGTGTGGTGGAGACAGAGTCACACAGCGAGTGGTTAGGGTCTGGAATGCACTGTCTGAGAGTGTGGGGGAGACAGATTCACACAGTGAGTGGTTAGGGTCTGGAATGCACTGTCTGAGAGTGTGGGGGAGACATATTCACACAGCGAATGGTTAGGATCCGGAATGCACTGTCTGTGACTCAGCAAGTCTGGCCAGTCTGTGGAGAGAGAAAGCGAGTGAATGTTTGAGGTCGATGCTGATATTGATTGAGTTGAAGCATTCACTCTGTTTCTCTCTTCAGAGGACACTGGATGGAGTTTTTTGGAGAGTGGGATTGAGGAAACGCAGTAAAGGTTGGGAAATTGCACTGAGGAACAGACCAACTGTAATTGAACCGAATGATAAACCGGCTTCGATGGGTTAAGTTGCTGCTTCCTGCTATGATCTGCTGACACAGTAAGAAATCTCACAACACTGGGCTAGAGTCCAACCAGTTTATTTGATAATAATCCCACAAGCTTTCGGAATCACTGTTCCTTCGTCAGGTGTGTGGAGAGTTCTGATCAGAGAAGGGTATATAAAGTCACACACAGTTTACAGAATACTGATTAGAATGCAAGTCTTCACAGCTAACCTGCTATTCAAGGCTTAAAGATACAGACAATGTGAGTGGAGAGAGGGTTAAGCACAGGTTAAAGAGATGTGTATTGTCTCCAGACGGGACAGTTAGTGAGATTTTGCAAACCCAGGCAAGTCACGAGGGTTACAGATAGTGTGACATGAACCCAAGATCCCAGTTGAGGCTGTTCTCATGTGTGCGGAACTTGGCTATCAGTCTCTGCTCAGCAACTCTGCGCTGTTGTGTGTCGTGGTGACTTCAACTGGGATCTTGGGTTCATGTCACACTATCTGTAACCCTCATGACTTGCCTGGGTTTGCAAAATCTCACGAACTGTCCCGTCTGGAGACAATACACATCTCTTTAACCTGTGCTTAACCCTCTCTCCACTCACATTGTCTGTATCTTTAAGCCTTGAATAGCAGGTTAGCTGTGAAGACTTGCATTCTAATCGGTATTCTGTAAACTGTGTGTGACTTTATATACCCGTCTCTGATCAGAACTCTCCACACACCTGACGAAGGAACAGTGATTCCGAAAGCCTGTGAGTTTACATAAGAACATAAGAAATAGGAGCAGGAGTAGGCCAACTAGCCCTTCGAGCCTGCCCCGCCATTCAATAAGATCATGGCTGTTCTGTCTTGGCTCAGTTCCACAAATACTACCAAATAAACCTGTTGGACTTTAACCTGGTGTTGTGAGACTTCTTACTGTGTTTACCCCAGTCCAGTGCCAGCATCTCCACATCATGATTCGCTGACGTCAGTCATTTCCCCACTTGTGTTGGGTGTTGGAGGTGTGAACTTGTGTTGGGTGTTGGAGGTGTGAAGCAGTGAGTTTTGTTCCCAGCCTCTCTCCCTCCATTCCCCCTCCTCCCTCCATCCTCATTGCCGTCCCTCTCTCTCTCTCTCGGAAGCAGTCTCTCTCTCTCCCACTCTGGGATTAACACTGTCCCCCTCTCTTCTATTTCTAAGGTCACCTCCTTCTTTGCAAACACTTTAAGATGTTCCTGCTGTGGTAATTTGAGCCGTTACCAATGGCAACGCAGCCTGTGAGTCACAACGAGATGTCAGAGTGAGAGGCAAGGGGCACAATCAAAATAAATTAACTGGGCAGACAACAATCCGCAGCCAATTAGGGAAAGGAGCCACAACATGGAGAGGAGGAAAGAGGAGGTTGAAAGGCTGGTGTTTGTTTAACACCTCGGAACATCCAGGAAATATCTCACATCGGTTCACACTAACTCAATGTGAGATAAAGAAAGGAGATCTCATCACCCTCATCACTATCAACAGCCTCTGCTCTTTGAATCGAGTCCCACAATTCCACATCTTACCCAATGTTCACCCCGTCTCGGACAGCGGGCAGTGATAATTATAGAGGTTTACAGCACGGAAACAGGCCCTTCGGCCCAACCTGTCCATACTGCCCTTTCTTTTAAATCCCTAAACTAATCCCAATTGCCCGCATTTGGCCCATATCCCTCTATACCCATCGTACCCATGTAATTATCTAAATGATTTTTAAAAGACAAAATTGTATCCGCCTCTACTACTGCCTCTGGCAGCTCGTTCCAGACACTCACCACCCTCTGTGTGAAAAAATTGTCCCCCTGGACACTTCTGTGTATCTCTCCCCTCTCATCTTAAACCGATGCCCTCTAGTTTTAGACTCCCCTACCTTTGGGAAAAGATATTGACTATCCAGCTGATCTATGCCCCTCATTATTTTATAGATCTCTATAAGATCACCCCTCAGCCTCTAACGCTCCAGAGAAAAAAGTCCCAGTCTATCCAGCCTCTCCTTAAAACTCAAACCATCAAGTCCCGGTAGCATCCTAGTAAATCTTTTCTGCATTCTTTCTAGTTTAATAATATCCTTTCTATAATAGGGTGACCAGAACTGTAACAATATTCCAAGTGTGGCCTTACCAATGTCTTGTACAACTTCAACAAGTCGTCGCAACTCCTGTATTCAATGTTCTGACCGATGAAACCAAACATGCTGAATGCCGCCTTCACCACTCTGTCCACCTGTGACTCCACTTTCAAGGAGCTATGAACATGTACCCCGAGATCTCTTTGTTCTGTAACTCTCCCCAGTGTTCTACCATTAACTGAGTAAGTCCTGCCCTGGTTCAATCTACCAAAATGCATCACCTCTTGTTTGTCTAAACTAAATTCCATCTGCCTTTCGTCAGCCCACTGGCCCAATTGATCAAGATCCTGTTGCAATTGGAGATAACTTTCTTCACTGTCCACCAAGCCACCAATCTTGGTGTCATCTGTAACTTACTAACCAAGCCCCCTATATTCTCATCCAAATCATTAATATAAATGACAGATAACAGTGGGCCCAGCACTGATCCCTGAGGCACACCGCTGGTCACAGGCCTCCAGTTTGAAAAACAACTCTCTACAACCAGCCTCTGGCTTCTGTCAAGAAGCCAATTTTGTATCCATTTAGATACCTCACCCTGGATCCCGTGAGATTTAACTTTCTGCAATAGTCTACCATGCGGTACCTTATCAAAGACCTTGTTAAAGTCCATGTAGACAACATCAACTGCACTGCCCTCATCTACCTTCTGGTAATGGAAGGTGGCAGTCTCTCAGGCAGGGGGACTGCAGAGTGATGGCAGAGGGGGTGTGAGGGAACAGGGGGTGTGGGGAAGTGGGGGGGGGGTGGGGGAATGGGGGGTGATGGTTGTGGGGGTGGGGGTTGTGGTGGAACTGGGGGGTATGTTGGCAGGTTGGGGAGGGTGGGGGGACATCCCTGTCCCACCAGCACACTTGCCTGTTTGCCGGAGTTTCTGCCTTTCCCTGTTTCCGGCCCCTTTCTCGGCTGTCCTGCCCCGTATCTGTCTCAGGTGCTCCCGATCAGCATCGCTCCGAATACAGACCCTCCCTTTCCTCTCTCCAGGGCAGCCCACACACCCTCCCTGACCCCCCTCGACTCCCCCGCCTCTGAAATTAGAAACAGAGAGATGCTAACCCCTGGTCACTGAACCGACCGCTGGGCGGGGTCTCCCAGTCCTATCAGGGTGGGCATCTTTGTTGGCAGGACAGGAAGGTGTGGGAACCATCCAGAAATCCATTCCCCCTCAACGTGGAATGAGATCACATTTCGGGGAGTGAGTGAGTAGGTATGTGAGGTTATGGGGATAGGGCCTGGGTGGGATTGTGGCCAATGCAGACTCGATGGGCCGAATGGCCTCATTCTGCACTGTATGTTTTTGATGATTCTTTGATTGCCTGCTCCAAACTTTCATGGTGGTCAGATTCCACAGGGAATCGCATTTATATTTAAATCCCAGGAATTGGCACTGAAAAATCAGCTGGCTCGGGTTCAGGAATGAGAGAGAGAATCTGGTGACCTGATACGGCAACAATAATCTCTCCCTCAATCTCAACAAAACAAAGGAGATTGCCATCAACTTCAGGAAGCGTAAAGGAGAACGTGCCCCTGTCTACATCAATAGGAACGAAGTAGAAAGGGTGTTTTTAGGTGTTCCGATCACCAACAACCTGTCCTGGTCCCCCCCACGCCGACACTATAGTTAAGAAAGTCCCACCAACGCCTCTACTTTCTCAGAAGACTAAGGAAATTTGGCATGTCCGCTACGACTCTCATCAACTTTTACAGATGCCCCATAGAAAGCATTCTTTCTGGTTGTATCACAGCTCGGTCTGGGCTCCTGCTCTGCCCAAGACCGCAAGGAACTACAAAAGGGTGGTGAATGTAGCCCCCAATCCCATCACACAAACCAGCCTCCCATCCATTGACTCTGTCTACACTTCCCGCTGCCTCGGAAAAAGCAGCCGGTATAATTAAGGACCCCCATGTACCCCGGACATTCTCTCTTCCACCTTCTTCCGTCGGGAAAAAGATACAAAAGTCTGAGGTCCCGTACCGACCCACTCAAGAACAGCTTCTTCCCTGCTGCTGTCAGACTTTTGAATGGACCTACCTCACATTAAGTTGATCTTTCTCTACACCCTCGATGTGACTGTAACATTACATTCTGCACCCTCTCCTTTCCTTCTCTATGAACGGTATGTTTTGTCTGTATAGCGCGCAAGAAACAATACTTTTCACTGTGTGTTAATATATGTGACAAAAATAAATCAAATCACATTCGGACTGTACTTTATCACCCAGCAGCCAATGGACCAGCTGAAAGAGCTGTCTGAACTTTTAAGTCTGACCTGAAGAAGCAATGGGGAAGAACCCTGAAGACCAGAATCTCTCGATTTGTTTTGGATCATAGGACCAGTCCACATGCAACAAGGGGGGGGGTCCCGCCAGCGGAGTTAATGAACCGTTGTCTCCGAAGCAGACTGAGCCTGGTATTTCCAAATTTGCTGGAAGAGTAAAGGCCAGCCAAAGCAGTCAGAAAGCAAGCTGTGATTCATGTCTGTCAACAGGTTAGTTTCAGTGGCTGAAGCCCTGTCTATGAGGAATTTTCAAACTGGGTTGAGTTGGGTCTGTCTGTCTCTCTACCTCACTCTCTCTGTCTCACTTTCTCTCTGTCTCTCTCTATCTCTCTCTGTCTCACTCCCTCCCTCTCTCCCTCTCTGTCTCTCTCTATCTCTCTCTCTCTCACTCCCTCCCTCTCTCCCTCTCTATCTCTCTCCCTCTCTGTCTCTCTCTATCTCTCTCTCACTCCCTCCCTCTCTCCCTCTCTGTCTCTCTCCCTCTCTGTCTCTCTCTATCTCTCTCTCTCTCACTCCCTCACTCTCTCCCTCTCTGTCTCTCTCTGTCTCTCTCTATCTCTCTCTCTCTCACTCCCTCCCTCTCTCCCTCTCTGTCTCTCTCTATCTCTCTCTCTCTCTCTCACTCCCTCACTCTCTCCCTCTCTGTCTCTCTCTCTCTCTGTCTCTCTCTATCTCTCTCTCTCTCACTCCCTCCCTCTCTCCCTCTCTGTCTCTCTCTATCTCTCTCTCTCTCACTCCCTCACTCTCTCCCTCTCTGTCTCTCTCTCTCTCTGTCTCTCTCTATCTCTCTCTCTCTCACTCCCTCCCTCTCTCCCTCTCTGTCTCTCTCTATCTCTCTCTCTCTCACTCCCTCCCTCTCTCCCTCTCTGTCTCTCTCTATCCTCTCTCTCTCTCACTCCCTCACTCTCTCCCTCTCTGTCTCTCTCTCTCTCTGTCTCTCTCTATCTCTCTCTCTCTCACTCCCTCCCTCTCTCCCTCTCTGTCTCTCTCTATCTCTCTCTCTCTCACTCCCTCCCTCTCTCCCTCTCTGTCTCTCTCTATCTCTCTCTCTCTCACTCCCTCACTCTCTCCCTCTCTGTCTCTCTCTCTCTCTGTCTCTCTCTATCTCTCTCTCTCTCACTCCCTCACTCTCTCCCTCTCTGTCTCTCTCTGTCTCTCTCTATCTCTCTCTCTCTCACTCCCTCCCTCTCTCTCTCTCTGTCTCCCTCTATCTCTCTGACGGGTCTTTTAGCCTCAGAGCGATTATTTGTTTCCATTCGGAGATATAATTGGAGTCGGTGGATTCACATCCCAGAATCAGCTTCGGATTGGGGGTGGGGGGTGGGGGGTAGGGAAGGGATTATGTTTAAGGTTAAGGGAGGGGTTAGAGTCAGGATTAGGATTTGGGGTTAAAGGTTAAGGGTTAAGTTTGGGTTAGGGGTTAGGTTTGCTGCAGTTAGAGGTAGGGTTAAGGTTAAGATTAGAGGTTAGGGGTTAAGGGTTAGGGGTAGGGTTAAGGTTGGAGGTTAGGGGTTAAGGGTTGGGGTAGGATAGTGTCAGGGTTAATAGAACAAAGAACATTCCAGCACAGTACAGGCCCTTCGGCCCTCGATGTTGCGCCGACCAGTGGAACCAATCTAATGACCCTCTAACCTAAACTATTCCAATGTTATCCATATGCCTACCCTCTGACCATTTGAACGCCCTTAAAGTTGGCGAGTCCACAACTGCTGCAGGCAGGGCATTCCACGACCTTACTACCCTCTGAGTAAAGAGGTTAAGGTTGGAGGTTAGGGGTTAAGGGTTGGGGTAGGGATAGTGTCAGGGTTAAGGGTGGAGGTTAGGGGTTAAGGGTTGAGTTAGGGTTAGGGGCAGTTTGCTGAAGATTAGATTCAGGAATTGGTGCTGAGTGCTCTGGGGTCAAAGGCCAATAGTCAAAGAAACCATGACCTTTGAACAGATAGATTTATCCAAACACTTTCACTGATTCCATGTTGTGATTTCTGTATCCACAGGGCAGTAAGAATCAGAGTGATAGAGACACAGAGAGCACGTGTACAAACTCCCACATGTACAAATTAGAGACAGGAGGAGGCCATTCAGCCCCTCAAACCTGCTCCCCCATTCAATAAAATCACAACTAATCTGACTGTCACCTCAATCCCACATTCCTTCCTCCAACTGATAACCTTTCGCCCTTGCTTATCACAATTCTACCCCACTCTGTCTAATACAAATATACAAGGAATAAGAGAGAGTCGGAGAGAGAGAAAGACAGTGAGAGACAAAGAGAATTGAAGAGAGAGAGAGAGAGAGAGAGAGCATGAGAGACAGAATGAGAAACAAACCAAGACAGGGGGATTCAGTTAAAGGACATTCAGCTAAGGACAGGTGACAGCTGCAATAAATAAACCAGCACAGACGCTGCGAATCCAGCAGCTTCTGTTAAATGTGAGAAAGGAAACACACAGAGGAATAGCGGGAGTCTGTCGGTGAGTTGAAGGACATGGAGAGTGCTCCAGGCATCACCAGTGAGGATACCAGCCTCCTGGAGGCTGTTCTGGTGACACAGTCTACGCTGTAACCATCTCCCAGAACGTTCCGGAATTGTGGCCAATTGTGAACGGAACATTTAAAATGCACTGCATTCCTGAAATATCCCATTCCTCCTCGACAAACTCTGTTGGATAAAAGACCTGAAACTTTCTCCTTGAGTTCAGACATTGGCCAATCTCACCCAAAATCCAGGCCCAATCCCCAGGCACCTCTTCACTTTGCTTCATTTTTCTGAATCATTTCTAAAACCTCCAGAACTTTCTAAGTTCACGATATAGCAGCCTGGTTAATCTGATCTGACCTCAACTCCACATCCCTGACTTACCCCATAATCCTGTTCCCCTTACTGATTAAAAACCTGCCTATCTCAGCCTTGAACATATTTAATGATCCAGCCTCTACAGCCCTCTGCAGTAAAGAATCCCATAGATTCACTCCCCTCTGAGAGAAGAAATTCCTCCTCATTCTGTCTTAAATGGGGTGACCTCCTTACTCTGAGACTTTTCCCTCTGGCACTAGACTCTCCCACAAGGGAAACAACCTCTCAGCATCTACCCTGTCAAACCCCCTGAGACTCCTGTATGTCTCAATAAGGTCGCCTCTCACTCTTCTCAACTCCAATGAATACAGGCCCAACCTATTCAACCTCTCCTCATTGGAAAATCCATCCATCCCCGGGATCAACCTCTGAACCTTCTCTGGACGGTCTTCAATGCCACTGTATCTTTCCTTAGATAAGGGGACCAACACTGTTCACAGTATTCCAGCTGTGGTCCAGCTAGTGCCTTGTATAATTTCAGCAAGACTTTCCCTATTTTTAGGCTCCATTTCCTTTGAAATCAAGACCGTCATCCCATCTCCCTTCCCTATCACCTGCTGAACTTCCATGCTAGTTTTGTGTGATTTATTCCCGAAACTTTTCTGTGCTGCTGCTTTCTGCAGTCTTTCTCCATTTAAATAATATTAATCTCTTTTATTCTTCTAACTGCATAGCTTCATATTTTCCTGTATTACGTTCCATCTGCCAAGTTTATGCCCACCCACCTAACTGATCTATATGCCTTGGTATACTCTTTGTGTCATCCTCACCATTTGCCTTCCCACCTATTTTTGCATCACCTGTGAGCTTGGCAAGAGTACATCCACTTGCCTCGTCCAAACCGTTAAAATATGTTGTGAATAATAATGGCCCTAGCAGTGATCCATGCAGATCTTCACTAGTTACAGGTTTCCATCCTGAAAATGTCCCTCTTATCCCAACTCTCCATCTTCTGTTAGATAGCCAGTTCTCTATCCATGCCAATGCCATGGCCCTTATCTTAGTAAGTGGCATTTTGTGCAATATCTTACCGAACACTTTTTTGGAAATCTAGTCCAACTACTAGTTCCCCTTTATCTATCCAGATTGTTATCACCTCAAAGAATTCTACTAAATCTATCAGGCATGACTTTCCCTTCATGAAGCCATGCTGATACTGCTTGATTACATTATGTATTTTTAAATGCTCTGCTATTCCATCTTTTATACTGGACTGTAACATTTTCTCAATAATAGATGCTAAGCTAACTGGCCTATAGTTACCTGTTTTTTTTGTCTCCTTTTTTGAGTAAAGGCATTACATTAGCAGTTTTCCAATCCTCTGAGTCTTTTCCAGAATTCAAGGGGTCTTGGTTACTACCAGTGCATCCACTGTCTCTGTAGCTATTCCTTCAATATCCTTGATGCAGCTCATCAGTTCCAGGGGGTTTGTCAGCCTTTAGCCCCATTAGTTTCCCTCCCACTGTAAGTTTCCTCTCCAGCCCTGAGCAGTTGCCCTGAACCCTGGGCACCGGGTAGTTCTGATTTTACTGAGGGCACAGTGTCAATTCCCCTCACTATACTAGCCCCTACGACCATTACATTCTATATGCTCCCCTCCACGTTAATGCCTTCCTGTATCACAGTGCCAGGGATAGGCAGCTCACCCAGCCTGCAGCCCCCACTCTCATCCAGACAAGCTGAGAGAGCCTCAAACCTGTTGGACAATTACTCCTGCCCTCTGGCTCCCCTTACCTGCTGCCTCAGCTCCACTCACACCCTCCTCACCCATCTCTGCCATGTCCTGAATTTCCATGATAGGAGCAGAATTAGGCCACTCGGCCCATCGAGTCTGCCCCACCATTCATATCATGGCTGATATTTTTCTCATCCCCATTCTCCTGCCTTTTCCCATAATCCCTGATCCCCTTATTAATCAGGAACCGATCTATCCGGTCATTAGCAAGAGTTTCGAGTCCATTATTAAAGACGGGATCACACTTGGGAGTGCAGGATGAAGTAGGCCTGAGTCGGACAGGCTTTGTCAAGGGGAGGTGGTGTCTGAATAAATCTGTTTGAGTTCTTTGAGGAGGTAACAAGGGAATTAATGTCATCGTTAACCCATCACAAAGATCCCAGATTGGCTCTGACCACACCCATTCCCCCAATCTCATCGTAAGCATTTGATTTTTAAACCAGTTGCCAGTTTCTTTTCACATTTTCTTTTTGTTTTGTCACCTTTGCTGATTTCTGAGCTGTTCCGCTGCCCGGGATCTCTGCTATTCCTTACATTTATCTAGGTGCTTTTCATTTTGTTTTCTGTTGGATATTGAGTAATGATGAGTATAACTCAGTCCTTTATGGGTATAAAGTGCTTCTCTGTGACACTGAATTCTTTTCTCTCATCATCTCTCTGCTGAGACACTAACAGATTTCCCAGGTTTATTCTTTCTATTCAGTTGCTGTTCATTTTGTAGTGAATGATAAGCTTTAATATGAGCGCTGTTTAAATTGTGTTAGAGGTTGTTCTTGTGTTAAAGGTCGTCTCCATGACTGCGTTTGCATTTGGAGGCCTGTTGTGTGATTCTTTGCCAATTGCCTGGGATATATTCAATTTGTGTTGAGCACCAGCTGTCACCATCTCTCTCTCGGGCTCACACAGAGGATGTTTCAAAATTTCACAAACATCTCTGTCTCTCCCTCTCGCTCCCTCACACTTACTTCATAACAAGTTCATCAGAAATAGGAGAGAGTTTGGCCATTCGGCCCATCGAGCCTGCTCCGCCACTCGATCATGGCTGACATACCCCTCATCCCCATTTTCCTGTCTCCACCCATAATTCTTCAACCCATTATATCCCCCACGATCATCCTGAACACCGGTGCCCCACAGGGCTGTGTTCTCAGCCCCCGATTATACTCCTAATACACCCCGAACTGCGGCTAAATTCCCCTCTAATTCAATTGGCTGATGACACCACCGTAGTGGGGTCAGATCTCAAACGATGATGAGACAGAGAACAGGAATGAGGTAGAGAATCTGGTGACCTGGTGCAGCAACAATAATCTCTCCCTCAATGTCAACAAAACAAAGGAGATTGTCATCGACTTCAGGAAGTGTAAAGGAGAACATGCCCCTGTCTACATCAATGGGCAGGAAGTAGAAATAGTCAAAAGTTCCAAGCTTTTAGGTGTCCAGATCACCAACAACCTGTCCTGGTCCCCCCCATGCCGACACTATAGTTAAGAAAGCCCCACCAACGCCTCTACTTTCTCAGAAGACTAAGGAAATTTGGCATGTCCGCTACGACTCTCACCAACTTTTACAGATGCCCCATAGAAAGCATTCTTTCTGGTTGTATCACAGCTCGGTATGGGCTCCTGCTCTGCCCAAGACCACAAGGAACTACAAAAGGCCATGAATGTAGCTCAATCCATCACACAAACCAGCCTCCCATCCACTGACTCTGTCTACACTTCCCGCTGCCTCGGGAAAGCAACCATCAAAATCAAGGACCCCACGCACCCCCGGACATTCTCTCTTCCACTTTCTTCCGTCAGGAAAAAGATACAAAAGTCTGAGGTCCCGTACCGACCAACTCAAGAACAGCTTCTTCCCTGCTGCTGACAGACTTTTGAATGGACCGACCCTGCATTAAGTTGATCTTTCTCTACACCCTCGCTGTGACTGTAACACTACATTCTGCACTCTCTCCCTTCCTTCTCTATGAACGGTATGCTTTGCCTGTATGGCGCAAGAAACAATGGGGGTGATTCTGGGGAGATCCCAGTGGTGCCTGATCCGTGGGATCCGCGCTGGGCATCCTGCTCCAATAGAGTCCCCCAGCACCAGCTTTCCGATAGTATTAACTCCACGTAGGAATCAGCAGGCAGGTGAATAAATTATATAAATGAGCATTTCCATATAATTTAAATATCATTAGTGGGCCCAGGGCTGAAATCTACCCCCCCTCAACCCCCCCACCCCCGCCAGGAGTGTTTCACTCCAGCAGGGAATACTATAGCTCCCCACTTGTGGGACCTGGGGGCCCGAACCCAGTGGAATGAAGGGGGGGCAGAGGGTTGGGTGCCAAGGGTTGCCCCCCCTGGGTGTTGACACCTTGGCATTGCCAGCCTGTGTTACCTGGCATTGCCCATGGGGCAAAGTACCAATCCCCAGGGGGGCACCTTGACACTGCCCATTGGGCATAGGGTGGTGCCAGTGGGGTGGGGCCTAATAGGGGCAGGGCCTAATGGGAGGTGGCACCTCTTTGGGTGATCAGTGTGATGGGCACCGGGTTTGCTGGGGGGGGGGGGGGTGGTGTCAGTACTGGGGGGGTGAGGAATGGGGTGGTGTGTGTCGGGGGCTGCCTGTGCAGGGGATATTGAGGGGATTGGGAGATTGGGGCTGTGGGGAGGGGCTGGGCCCGGGTGTGTTTGGGAGGGGGGGATCAGCGATCGGAGGGTGGGAGGGGGATGGCCAGCACTGTGGGACTGTGGGGCTGGTCAGCAATTGGGAGGTTGGCAGTGTGGGGCCACTGCGTGTGTGCCAACCTCAGCACTGACAGATCGGCACACGCGCAATGGCTCACTCAGCGCGGTGCTGCCGGCCTCTCCAGAGGGAACAGGCCCCACTCACTGTGTGATTCACGCTGGGGCACCCTGCAGAGTGTGGGAGATTCAGTTTGAAAAATAAATAGTGGGATTTACTCCAGTTTTTACGAATTGAGCACTTAGGCTTATTTGGGGGAATGACCCCCAATCCCTCTCACTGTAACTAATACACAACAATAAATCAAAGCAAAATCACATCGGGAGCTCCAAGTGGCTCAGAGAGCAGGTTACACAATTATCACCCAAAGAACTTGCCCAGAGTGTGAGATTAAGTGTGTAATTCTTACAGAGAACATCAGTGAACACAATCTCTGTATCCTCTGCAACATTCCCAGATCCCAGCACTTGGTTCGAGTCAGTCAGGGTGTTAGTGAGTGAACGGCTCCGTGTTAATGTATGGGAATTCCGAGAGACATCGACCAGGGAGTCGGGATAATGATCAGTTTATTGGGAAATCTGAAATTCCAAGTTCAGCATCAAATGAGGGAAGAAAACGGAATATTCGCACTGCTGGAGTGAAGAATGAACTAAATCCAAACGATGCAATATTCATACAGAGTGAGCTGGATTAGTGAATAAATCCCGCAGTCAGGAACACACTAATCCCAGTGAAAGCCCGAGTGATTAAATATAGATTAAACCCGTCACTGATTCAGAAAAATCCTTCAATATGTTTTCGGGGTCACAGTTTAAAACCTGATCTCACACAATCTCGGGAAATTCACCCACTATTCCGTGAGTTTGGAAGCATGGCCCAGGCTCTCGTTCCCGTGTCCACCGTGTGCGGGAATCCAGCAGGATCTCCGGATCCGGCAAAACCCAGAATTTGCCAATCCCACCGGCAGTGAGTCTATCAGGTCCGTACCCACACAGTGCCCGGAAAACACGACACTACATACCCCACCCCCAATGCTCCCCTCCCCCAGTACCCCCTGCTTCGTCCCCCAGCTTCCTCCACAGATCCCCCTCCCCCAGCTCCCCCCCCCAGCTCCCCCTCGCCCAGCACCCCCTGCTTCCCCCCCCCCCACTTCCCCCCACAGCTCCCCCGTTTCCCCCCAGCTCCCCCTCCCCAGCTCTCCTCCCCCAGCATCCCCCCGCCTCCCTCCCCAGCTCCCCCCCACAGATCCCCCTCCCCAGCTCCCCCTCGCCCAGCACCCCCTGCTTCCCCCCCCCCCAATTCCCCCCCACAGCTCCCCCGTTTCCCCCAGCTACCCCTCCACCACACCCCTGCGTCTCCCCCAGCCCCTGCTACGCTCCCCATTTCCCTCCCCCCAGCTGCCATACATGCCGGTGTGTAACTCGCCCCCTCTGTTTTTTTGTGATAAAGTGTGGGGAGATCTGGAGAGAAACACGATGTTTTACTCACAGGGACCCTGCTGGATTCCGGGGAGATTCCGTGCAGTGTAACTGAGGCAGCTGCCCGGCATCGCTCCGATAACAGCCCCATGCAGCAAGTTCATTAAAATCCTATTGCCCTCCCCCACCCCCTCCACTCTCCCCCCTCCCTCTCCCCTCCCCCCACCCCCTCCACTCTCCCCCTCCCTCTCCCTCCCCTCCCCCGCCCTCCACTCTCCCCCTCCCTCTCCCCTCCCCTCACCCCCTCCACTCTCCCCCTTCCTCTCCCCTCACCCTCCCTCTCACCCTCCCCCGCCCTCCCCCTCCCCCTTGACCTTGCCCCTCTCCTCTCGCCCTCCCACTCCCTTCTCCCTCCCTCTCCCGATGGCAAAAGCACTGGGATGATCTTGGAGCTGCAGGAAATAATTTGTCCTTTCTCTGAAGATCTGATCTGATTTCCACTCATTCAGTAATAATTCTTGAATATTGGATAATCACATCTCTGCTCCATCTGTGTTATTCCCACAATTCCCACTGTTCCCGTTCCCATCCCACAGTTCCCACTGCTCCCGCACCCATCCCCAAAATCCCCACTGCTCCCATATCCATCCCCACAATTCCCATTGTTCCTCTGGTAAGCTCTGTTGCTCAGACTGGCAGCTGCCAGTGTCTCCCCAGCCAAAGTAGCGAGTGTGTGGGTGGGGGGTGTGTGTGGGGGGGGTGTGGGTGGGGGGTTATGGGTGGGCGTGTGGGTGGGGTGTGTGGGTGGGGGTGGGTGGGGGGGTGTGGGTGGGGGTGTGTGGGTGGGGGGGTGTGGGTGGGGTGTGTGGGTGGGGGTGTGTGGGTGGGGGTGTGGGTGGGGTGTGTGTGGGGGTTGTGGGTGGGGGTGTGGGTGGGGGGTTGTGGGTGGGGGGTGTGGGTGGAGGGTGGGTGGGGGGGTGTTGATGGGCGTGTGGGTGGGGCTTGTGGGTGGGGGTGTGGGTGGGGGGGTGTGGGTGGGGGTGGGGGTGTGTGGGTGGGGGGTGTGGGTGGGGGTGTGGGTGGGGTGTGTGGGTGGGGGTGTGTGGGTGGGGGTGTGGGTGGGGTGTGTGGGTGGGGGGTGTGTGGGTGGGGGTGTGTGGGTGGGGGTGTGGGGTGGGGGTGTGGGTGGGGGTGTGTGGGTGGGGGTGTGTGGGTGGGGTTGTGGGTGGGGTGTGTGGGTGGGGTGTGGGTGGGGGGGTGGGTGGGGGGTGGGGGTGTGGGTGGGGGGTGGGTGGGGGGTGGGGGTGGGGGTGTGGGTGGGGTGTGTGGGTGGGGGGTGTGGGTGGGGGGTGTGGGTGGGGGTGGGGGTGGGGGTGTGTGGGTGGGGGGTGTGGGTGGGGGTGGGGGTGTGTGGGTAGGGGTGGGGGTGTGGGTGGGGGTGTGGGTGGGGGGTGTGCGTGGGGGGTGTGTGGGTGGGGTGTGTGGGTGGGGGTGTGGGTGGGGGTGTGAGACTGACACACTGTGCAGTGGGAGACACAACTTCAGGGCAAATCAGTGCCTCTGCTTTTCCAAACGTAGAACAAGCTTCGGAATCATCCCTCGCTGATCCAATCAATTATTGAAGCAAAAGGGATTAATGCAGTCACAAAATATGAAGCTCATTTCGTTTCTCTAATCAGCAGCGTGTAAACCCCTGGGACTGTGATGTTGGACTGGGATGGGGCATGATAGGAAATCTCACAACACCAGGTCAAGGAACAAAGAACAACCCAGCCCGGGAAACAGGCCACTCGGCTCAACCAGCCCGCGCTGCCCAATTTAACATTGTGAGTGCCCTCCTCTACCCATCACCTTTGTCTACGCCTATTGGACTCCGCAATAAAGGAACCATAACCAGATTGAGGGGAGACTAATTTGGGGACAATTTGTTACACCAATCAGCCTAAGAGCACGTTTCTGGGGTGTGGGAAGAAACCGGAGCACCCGGAGAAAACCCTCGCAAGCACGGGGAGAATGCGCAAACTCCCGCAGACACTGGCCCAAATCCATGTGTCTGCACAGCAATCAGTGATAGTCACTGAGCTGTCGTGTTGCCCGTCAGATGGTCCAGTTTAAGCGCACACTAACAACGTGAAGCACTAGGCAACTCTCGAAACAACTCTGGAAGTGAAGTGGGGCAGCGCTCCGAAAGCTCGTGCTACCAAATAAACCTGTTGGACTTTAAGCTGGTGTTGTGGGACTTTGTACTGTCCTCGGGACCAAGAGAATCCCAACCCCTCCACCCCCGACTTTCTGTTGAGTTAAACCGCCCACTGCCCCGCCGCAGGTTGTGGGAGACTGAAGTGTGGATCAGGAATAGGAATGGAAATGCCTGGATCTGACAGTGCGCGAGTGCCCAGCGGTGTGTCGCTGAGTAACTCGGACAAAGCAGCAAGCTCTGAGGCTGAGCTGACGAGAGTGTGGATAATTCTGCTGACAGCTTTCAGTAGATTCACACGAGGCCTTATTGCAGTAGATTTAAAATCAGGAAACTTGCCTCGCTGTTACACTGCTGCAAAAGCAAAGACAGAAGACTTCCTTTGGAAGAAAACTTGTCAAAGTGATATTAAAAAACTGCATTATAAAGAGGCCCTGGAACGAGTGTTGCCAAGGTAACCCACAAACATTCCTTCCCCAGGGTCGACAGTAATTGGTGCAGAGATAAGAGAGAGAAGGGAACTCTCATGACAGACATTAGCTTTGATTGAAGGGTTATTACTAACAGACAGAGATATTGAGAAACACAACTTTCTTCAGCTGTGAGATTGATGAGACTCAGAATAAACATGTCAGCAATATTGTTGTAGAATTCTGGAATAAACAGATCCTGTTTGTGAGTCTGACGGCCATCAAACCCACCGCTTGGTTCAAACATTAAACTATCAGAGATATTAGCATCGTTTCTGTAAACCTGAGATTCCCCGGCAGCGATTACAAACACTCCAACCTTTAACCTGAAATATTCATTCCCCACCAACACTCACCACAAATTCATCACAGGTTTAAGGGCAGGTTTTTCTCCCTCTCCATCGCCTTCTAGTTTCAGCACCAGGGGCATCACCGGGGGGGCATCACCGGGGGGCATCACCGGGGGGCAGTGCCAGAAATCCTGCCAGCTTAAAAGCAGTTTTGAGATTCCCACTCAATTCTCTGCACTGTCCGCCATTCCTGTCCACTGGAAATGGGCCTGGAAAATCCCCCATTGTTTATTCATAAATTCAAAACTGATAGATAACCATCGTAACTACACACACACACACACACACACAGACACACTAACACAGACAGACACACACACACACACTGACACACTAACACAGACAGACACACACACACACTGACACACACACACATGCTGAAATACACTCACACTCACTGACACACACACACATGCTGAAATACACTCACACTCACTGACACACACACACACTGAAATACACTCACACTCACTGACACACACACACTGAAATACACTCACACACACAGACACACACACACACACATACTCACTGACACACACACACACTGAAATACACTCACACTCACTGACACACACACACACTGAAATACACTCACACACACTGACACACACACACACTGAAATACACTCACACACACTGACACACACACACACTGAAATACACTCACACACACTGACGCACACATACACACTGAAATACACTCACACTCACTGACACACACACACACTGAAATACACTCACACACACTGACACACACACACACTGAAATACACTCACACACACTGACGCACACATACACACTGAAATACACTCACACTCACTGACACACACACACACTGAAATACACTCACACACACAGACACACACACACACACATACTCACTGACACACACACACGCTGAAATACACTCACACTCACTGACACACACACACACTGAAATACACTCACACACACAGACACACACACACACACATACTCACTGACACACACACGCGCTGAAATACACTCACACTCACTGACACACACACACGCTGAAATACACACACACACTGACACACACACACACACTGAAATACACTCACACTCACTGACACACACACACACATACTCACTGACACACACACATGCTGAAATACACTCACACTCACTGACACACACACACACTGAAATACACTCACACACACTGACACACACACACATGCTGAAATACACTCACACTCACTGACACACACACACATGCTGAAATACACTCACACTCACTGACACACACACACACTGAAATACACTCACACACACTGACGCACACATACACACTGAAATACACTCACACACACTGACACACACACACTGAAATACACTCACACACACTGACACACACACACTGAAATACACTCACACACACTGACACACACACACATGCTGAAATACACTCACACTCACTGACACACACACACACTGAAATACACTCACACACACTGACGCACACATACACACTGAAATACACTCACACACACTGACACACACACACTGAAATACACTCACACACACTGACACACACACACTGAAATACACTCACACTCACTGACACATACACGCTGAAATACACTCACACACACTGACACACACACACACACTGAAATACACTCACACACACTGACACACACACACACTGAAATACACTCACTGACACACACACACTGAAATACACTCACACACACTGACGCACACACACACACTGAAATACACTCACACTCACTGATACACACACATGCTGAAATACACTCACACACACTGACACACACACACACACTGAAATACACACACACACTGATGCACACACACACACATACTCACGGACACACACACACTGAAATACACTCACACACACTGACGCACACACACACACACACAGACACATACACACACACTGAAATACACTCACACACACTGAAATACACTTACACACACTGGTGCACACATACACACACACACTCACTGACACACACACACTGACACACACACACACACTGAAATACACTCACACACACTGATGCACACACACACACACTCACTGACACACACACACTGAAATACACTCACACATACTGATGTACACACACACACACACACACACACACAAGGATTGGGTGTGAGCTGAAAGAAAAGTGGCAAAACACGTAGAAAAGGGGATTTGTCCTCTCTCTGTCCCACCCCAAAAAAACTCACACACACACAGTCACCCTTAACCTCACACAATCACCCTCACATACAGACACACCACACACACACATAAGCATACAAGAAAGGGATAGAAAGAAGAGTTTTACAGCTCAGTACAACTTAAAGCTAAAAAGCCAAAGATTGGATAGTAATTCATGTTAATGTCACAGTCCAGGGGAGGTTCCTTCAACTAACAGTTAATCAGAGAATCCCTGCAGTGCAGAAGGAGGCTATTCGGCCCATCGAGCCTGCACCGATCACATATTACCCTGTTAGTCCCCCGATACTCAGTGGCAGTTTAGCACAGCCAATCAACCAGCATCTTTGGACTGTGGGAGGAAACTGGAGCACCCGGAGGAAACCCACGCAGACATGGGGAGAATGTGCAGACTCCGCGCAGACAATGACCCAAGCCGGGAATCGATCCTGGGTCCCTGGCGGTGTGAAGCAGCAGTGATAACCACTGTGTCACCCCTAATTCTAGGCAATGGGGATGAACAGAAATGGCCTTGTTAATCTTATTGCTGGATAATGGGGCTGATTGGGAAGGAGTGCTGGGATTGTGCACAGTGTGATCCACTGGCTGGGAGGGAGCACCGCACTGTCAGAGGCTCAGTGCTGAGGGAGTGCCACACTGTCAGACAATCAGTACTGAGGGAGTGCCGCACTGTCAGAGGGTCAGTGCTGAGGGAGTGCCGCACTGTCAATCAGTACTGAGGGAGTGCCGCACTGTCAGAGGGTCAGTGCTGAGGGAGTGCCGCACTGTCAGAGGGTCAGTACTGAGGGAGTGCCGCACTGTCAGAGGGTCAGTACTGAGGGAGCGCCGCACTGTCAGAGGGTCAGTGCTGAGGGAGCGCCGCACTGTCAGAGGGTCAGTACTGAGGGAGCGCCGCACTGTCAGAGGGTCAGTGCTGAGGGAGTGCCGCACTGTCAGAGGGTCAGTGCTGAGGGAGTGCCGCACTGTCGGAGGGTCAGTGCTGAGGGAGTGCCGCACTGTCAGAAGGTCAGTGCTGAGGGAGTGCCGCACTGTCAGAGGGTCAGTACTGAGGGAGTGCCGCACTGTCTGAGGGTCAGTGCTGAGGGAGTGCCGCACTGTCAGAGGGTCAGTGCTGAGGGAGTGCCGCACTGTCAGAAGGTCAGTGCTGAGGGAGTGCCGCACTGTCAGAGGGTCAGTACTGAGGGAGTGCCGCACTGTCAGAGTGTCAGTGCTGAGGGAGTGCCGCACTGTCAGAGGGTCAGTGCTGAGGGAGTGCCGCACTGTCAGAGGGTCAGTACTGAGGGAGTGCCGCACTGTCAGAGTGTCAGTACTGAGGGAGTGCCGCACTGTCTGAGGGTCAGTGCTGAGGGAGTGCCACACTGTCAGAGGGTCAGTGCTGAGGGAGTGCCGCACTGTCAGAGGGTCAGTGCTGAGGGAGTGCCGCACTGTCAGAGGGTCAGTGCTGAGGGAGTGCCGCACTGTCAGAGGGTCAGTACTGAGGGAGTGCCGCACTGTCAGAGGGTCAGTACTGAGGGAGTGCCGCACTGTCAGAGGGTCAGTGCTGAGGGAGTGCCGCACTGTCAGAGGGTCAGTGCTGAGGGAGTGCCGCACTGTCAGAGGGTCAGTGCTGAGGGAGTGCCGCACTGTCAGAGGGTCAGTACTGAGGGAGTGCCGCACTGTCAGAGGGTCAGTGCTGAGGGAGTGCCGCACTGTCAGAGGGTCAGTGCTGAGGGAGTGCCGCACTGTCAGAGGGTCAGTGCTGAGGGAGTGCCGCACTGTCAGAGGGTCAGTGCTGAGGGAGTGCCGCACTGTCAGAGGGTCAGTACTCAGTCACTAGCTGGGGTAAATGCATGGGATTATGGGGATAGGGCTTGGATGGGATTATAGTTGGTGAAGGTTCGATGGGCTGAATGGCCTCCTTCTGCACTGTAGGGATTCTATGAATTCCAATTAGTCAAACTCTCCCATTCACTGATTCTCTATAGAAACCCAACCAAACAAACCCTATCATTAAAAACTCTTCTGTGGATGTGGGTGTCACTGGCTAGGCTTGAGTTCATTACCCATCCTTAATTACCCTTGAGAAGGTGGGGGTGAGCTGCCTCCTTGAACCGCCTGAGGGGTAGGTACACCCACAGTGCTGTTAGGGAAGGAATTTGACCCAGTGGCAGTGAAGGAACGGCCGTTATATTTCCAAATCAGGACAGTGAGTGAGTTGAGGGGAATCTCCCGGTGGGGGTGTTCCCAGGTATCTGCTGACCCTGTCCTTCCCGGTGGCAGTGGTCGGGAGCTGGGAATGTGCTGCCTAAGGATCCTTGGTGAGTTTCTGCAAGGCATTTTTTGATGGAACCTGTGGCTGGATTCCGACTGAACTGGTCAAATCTTTGAGCTTTAATCAAATTCCACAGAATATCCGTGAATGCTTCCAATAGGAGAGGCGGATATAATGAGGTTTAGCTGATGGTTCAGCGAGTTTGTTTTTCCTTATTTATGAGATGATTGGTTTGATAAATATACACTCAGATTAGGAGCCAATGAGGCAGTCTCTAATTAACTTCCTCTTCAGAATTATGCTTTTATGCTTAAGAGGCATGAAGTGATTTGGTCTGATTCCACATCTGCAGCTTTCCGGAGAATTCCACCGTAAATTTACATTTGATTTATTCTTTAGAACAGGTTTTTCTCTCACTCGGGATTTAACCACCAGAACCACACTGCCCTGAGATTCAGGAATTTCTGAATCAAAGTGTTTGGATTGGATTCCGTGCTGAGGGAGTGCCGCACTGTCAGAGGGTCAGTGCTGAGGGAGTGCCGCACTGTCAGAGGGTCAGTGCTGAGGGAGTGCTGCACTGTCAGAGGGTCAGTACTGAGGGAGTGCCGCACTGTCAGAGGGTCAGTGCTGAGGGAGTGCCGCACTGTCAGAGGGTCAGTGCTGAGGGAGTGCCGCACTGTCAGAGGATCAATGCTGAGGGAGTGCCGCACTGTCAGAGGGTCAGTGCTGAGGGAGTGCTGCACTGTCAGAGGGTCAGTACTGAGGGAGTGCCGCACTGTCAGAGGGTCAGTGCTGAGGGAGCGCCGCACTGTCAGAGGGTCAGTGCTGAGGGAGTGCCGCACTGTCAGAGGGTCAGTGCTGAGGGAGTGCCGCACTGTCAGAGGGTCAGTGCTGAGGGAGTGCCGCACTGTCAGAGGGTCAGTACTGAGGGAGTGCCGCACTGTCAGAGGGTCAGTGCTGAGGGAGTGCCGCACTGTCAGAGGGTCAGTGCTGAGGGTGTGCTGCACTGTCAGAGGGTCAGTGATGAGGGAGTGCCGCACTGTCAGAGGGTCAGTGCTGAGGGAGTGCTGCACTGTCAGAGGGTCAGTGATGAGGGAGTGCCGCACTGTCAGAGGGTCAGTGATGAGGGAGTGCCGCACTGTCAGAGGGTCAGTGATGAGGGAGTGCCGCACTGTCAGAGGGTCAGTACTGAGGGAGTGCCGCACTGTCAGAGGGTCAGTGATGAGGGAGTGCCGCACTGTCAGAGGGTCAGTCCCTGCTGTGTTTTGATCGAGATGGGTGGTGATGTTAAAATTTGGATCCATGTAACTCTTCAGAGGTAAAGAGAAGGGAGGAGAATGTGATGGGTTTGATACTGGGAGAGAGGGAGGTGTGGGGGGGGGAGTGGCGGGGGATGGAGCAGGGTAGGGTGCCAGTGTTTGGAGAGACGTGCAGGCGACAAGACAAAGGGAGTGTTAATGACAGTGTTATAGAGGGTGCTGCTAGTGGCATAAAGGTAAGATAGCATAATGTAAGGGGAGAAGAAAGGTCAGTGCTCACTGGAAGCAAAACTAAAAAACAAATGACAGTTGGCCCAGTCTGGTTTGGGGGGTGGGGGGGAGGCGGGTGGTGCGTGTGTGTGTGTGCGTGCATTGTGACAAAAATATTTTGGATAAAACAAAGGGGGTGAAGATCGAGGAAAAGGTCACAGTCTAAAGTTGTTAAACTCAATGCTGAGTCCTGAGAGCTGTAAGCTGCCTAATCAGAAGATGCTGCTCTTGCAGTTTGAGCTGAACTCTGCTACAAAAATGCAGCAGGCCAAGGACCGACATGTAGACATGGGAGCAAGATGCTGAGTTAAAATGGCAAGCGACTGGAAGGTTGTGTCATGTTTGTGGACAGAGCAAAGATGTTCTGCAAAGCAGTCATCCAGTCTGTGTTGAGTCTCTCCAACGTAGGAGATCTCATTGGAAACAGTGAATACAATAAACTAAATTGAAGAAGGTACAGCTGAAAGGCTGCTTAACCTGAAAGGAGTGTTTGGGCCTTGGACAGTAAAGGAGCAGATGTTGCATCTTCCAAGGGAAGATGCCATGGGAAGTGCACGAGGAGTTGGGGTTCATGGAGACGTGGAACCAGAGTGTGACAGGGGGTGGGGGTCCCTATGGAATGCTGATAGGGCGGGGGGAGGGGTACAGGGGAGAGGCATGGGGGGGTTGGTGCAGGGGGAGGGAGTGTGGAGGGGAGGAGGTGTTGTGGAGGGGGAGGGGGTGTGGAGGGGAGGAGGTGTTGTGGAGGGGCATGAGGGAGGGACACAGAGGAATGGTGTGGGGAGAAGGGCACGGGGAGCGGTGGTGTGGAGGGGTGGATGTAGTGGGTGTGGTGGGGGAAGGGATGTGGAGGGAGGTGTGGAGGGGAGGAGGTGTTGTGGAGGGAGGTGTGGTGGGGGAGGGAGTGTGGAGGGGGAGGGGGTGTGGTGGGGAGGAGGTGTTGTGGAGGGAGGTGTGGAGGGGAGGAGGTGTTGTGGAGGGAGGTGTGGAGGGGAGGAGGTGTTGTGGAGGGAGGTGTGGTGGGGGAGGGAGTGTGGAGGGGGAGGGGGTGTGGAGGGGGAGGGGGTGTGGAGGGGGAGGGGGTGTGGAGGGGGAGGGGGTGTGGAGGGGGAGGGGGTGTGGAGGGATTGGATGCTCAGAGTGGAGAGGATGTGGTTGGGAATGGGGAACTGGGAATATTTGATCACTCTGAATATTGAAATTACACATTGAGACATGATGAGGTTGTGGAAGGTTCTATATCAATGCAGCTGCTTTCAGCTCTGTATAAAGATTCAGTGACCGTAGGCCTGGATGACCACTGGCTGTGCTTTAACCTGAGGGTCAGCACAGCTGAGGTGAGGGGCAGGGTTGGGAAGGTGGAACCTCAGGAATACCCTGTAGCTGGTACGGGGATTGAACCCGCGCTGTCTGTGTCTCCCTACATCACTAACCAGCCATCCCAGCAACTGACTCACTACAAACACAACGTGAAATGTTCCATCATTATTCCCTTTGGATCCTGAAATTATTGATTGATGGAAATTGCCAAAAGGCTACAATCAGTAACATTTACAACTCATTCACAGGCTGGGGGTACAGACTGGGGGCACAGACTGGGGGTACAGACTGGGGGTACAGACTGGGGGCACAGACTGGGGGTACAGACTGGGGGTACAGACTGGGGGCACAGACTGGGGGTACAGACTGGGGGCACGGACTGGGGGTACAGACTGGGGGCACAGACTGGGGGTACAGACTGGGGGCACAGACTGGGGGTACAGACTGGGGGTACAGACTGGGGGCACAGACTGGGGGTACAGACTGGGGGCACAGACTGGGGGCACAGACTGGGGGCACGGACTGGGGGCACAGACTGGGGGCACGGACTGGGGGTACAGACTGGGGGCACGGACTGGGGGTACAGACTGGGGGCACGGACTGGGGGTACAGACTGGGGGTACAGACTGGGGGCACGGACTGGGGGTACAGACTGGGGGCACAGACTGGGGGCACAGACTGGGGGCACGGACTGGGGGTACAGGCCGGGGGTACAGACCGGGGGCACAGACTGGGGGCACAGACTGGGGGCACGGACTGGGGGTACAGACCGGGGGTACAGACTGGGGGCACGGACTGGGGGTACAGGCCGGGGGTACAGACCGGGGGTACAGACCGGGGGCACGGACTGGGGGCACAGACTGGGGGCACAGACTGGGGGCACAGACTGGGGGCACAGACTGGGGGTACAGACTGGGGGCACAGACTGGGGGCACAGACTGGGGGTACAGACTGGGGGCACAGACTGGGGGTACAGGCTGGGGGTACAGACTGGGGGCACAGACTGGGGCAGATCTGCACTGTTCAGTTTACCAGCTGATAGCTTTCTCACATTGTAGGGAGCCCTCCCCCTCTATACCCACCTCCCTCCATCCCCCCAACTGCCTCTCCCCTCCACCTCACCTCCAACTCCCCTTCTCCAGCCTCCCCTCCTCCAACCCCCCCAACCCACCCTCCATCCCCTCAACCCTCCACCCCTCCCCCAACTCCCCCTCCTTCAACCCCCTCCCCCCCCTTCCCGAGAGGCTGTTCCCGTGTGCCGTCCCGTGGGGGGAGTGGGATGCTGAGTTGAGCCTCTGGTTGTCGTTGTTTGAGTGTCTGATGGAACCATTACCTGACCCTTAGCGAGAGAACCTGCCCCACTTCAACATCCATCAGCAAACCGATTAGTGTCAGTGGGCAATGGGGTGAGAGAGGGACGCTACTTACCGGTGAGTGCCTCACTAAATCACAGCAGCTGAAGGCTTTGCTGTGATGGGGATCCAGGCTTGGGGAAGCAGTGCTCGCTGGAGATGGGATTATTTACACAGTGATCACAAGCAGTCCATGCAAGGCACATTGTGAAGGAATCTAATTGGAAACTGAATCAGATTAAAACCCATTTTCTAATTCTGGCCTCTGGTTATTTAAGATGAATGAACAACCCAATCCATCAGCAACTACCCACATCTTTAATTCACACAAAACAAAGGGAGGCAGCAGCTGAGGTGCAGCTTTCCTGAAACAACTCACTGACCACTCCACCTCGAATTGATTTACAAAATTAATTCACACTCACTGACCAGCAAACAGTGTCTGGAGATCTCTGCTGCAACCCCTCCAGATGCTGAAAGATGTCCTGATAAGAACAGGATATGGTGCTTGACTCATAGATCGACAGTTCCCACGCGGCTCAGCGAAAAACCGCACCAACCTCCTCAGAAGACAAACGTGGGACATGACGGACAGAGTACCCTTCATCGTCCAGTACTTCCCCGGAGCGGAGAAGCTACGACATCTTCTCTGGAGTCTTCAACATGTCATTGATGAAGACGAACATCTCGCCAGGGCTATCCCCACACCCCCACTTCTTGCCTTCAGACAACCGCACAACCTCAAACATTGTCCACAGCAAACTATGATGTGGGAATGCCGGCATTGGACTGGGGTAAACACAGTAAAAAGTCTGACAACACCAGGTTTTAGTCCAACCGATTTATTTGATAGCTTGTGCGTTCACTATCAAATAAATCGGTTGGACTAAAACCTGGTGTTGTCAGACTTTTCACAGCAAACTACCCAGCCTTCAGGAGAACGGTGACCACAACACCACACAACCCTGCCACAGCAACCTCTGCAAGACATGCCAGATCATCGACACGGATGCCTTCATCTCACGTGAGAATACCATCCACCAGATACACAGTAAATACTCTTGCAACTCGGCCAACATTGTCTACCTGATACGCTGCAGGAAAGGATGTCCCAAAGCATGGTACATTGGGGAGACTATGCAGACGCTACGACAATGGATGAATGAACACCGCTCGACAATCACCAGGCAAGACTGTTCCCTTCCTGTTGGCGAACACTTCAGTGGTCACGGGCATTCAGCCTCTGATCTTCGGGTAAACGTTCTCCAAGGCGGCCTTCACAACACACAACAGCGCAGAGTCGCTGAACAGAGACTGATAGCCAAGTTCCGCACACATGAGGACGGTCTCAACAGGGATCTTGGGTTCATGTCGCACTATCTGTAACCCCCATGACTTGCCTGGACTTGCAAAACCTCACTTAATGTACTGTCTGGAGACAATACACATCTCTTTAACCTGTGCTTAATGCTATCTCCTCTGACATTGTCTGCACCTTTAAGACTTGATGAGCGGTAAAGACTCTCATGCTAATCAGTATTCTGTAATCTGAGTGTGTGCCTTTATATGCCCTGTTTGTGATCAGAATTCCCCACTCACCTGACGAAGGAGCAGTGCTCCAAAAGCTAGTGGTGTTTACTACCAAATAAACCTGTTGGACTTTAACCTGGTGTTGTCAGACTTCTTACTGTGTTTGATGGGGACAGTGTAGAAGGAGCTTTACTCTGTATCTAACCCCGTGCTGTACCTGTCCTGGGAGTGTTTGATGGGGACAGTGTAGAGGGAGCTTTACCCTGTATCTAACCCCGTGCTGTACCTGTCCTGGGAGTGTTTGATGGGGACAGTGTAGAGGGAGCTTTACTCTGTATCTAACCCCGTGCTGTGCCTGTCCTGGGAGTGTTTGATGGAGGACAGTGTAGAGGGAGCTTTACTCTGTATCTAACCCCGTGCTGTACCTGTCCTGGGAGTGTTTGATGGTGGACAGTGTAGAGGGAGCTTTACTCTGTATCTAACCCAGTGCTGTACCTGTCCTGGGAGTGTTTGATGGGGGGACAGTGTAGAGGGAGCTTTACTCTGTATCTAACCCCGTGCTGTACCTGTCCTGGGTGTGTTTGATGGGGGGACAGTGTAGAGGGAGCTTTACTCTGTATCTAACCCCGTGCTGTACCTGTCCTGGGAGTGTTTGATGGGGGGACAGTGTAGAGGGAGCTTTACTCTGTATCTAACCCCGTGCTGTACCTGTCCTGGGAGTGTTTGATGGGGGGACAGTGTAGAGGGAGCTTTACTCTGTATCTAACCCCGTGCTGTACCTGTCCTGGGTGTGTTTGATGGGGGGACAGTGTAGAGGGAGCTTTACTCTGTATCTAACCCCGTGCTGTACCTGTCCTGGGAGTGTTTGATGGGGGGACAGTGTAGAGGGAGCTTTACTCTGTATCTAACCCCGTGCTGTACCTGTCCTGGGAGTGTTTGATGGGGGGACAGTGTAGAGGGAGCTTTACTCTGTATCTAACCCCGTGCTGTACCTGTCCTGGGAGTGTTTGATGGGGGGACAGTGTAGAGGGAGCTTTACTCTGTATCTAACCCTGTGCTGTACCTGTCCTGGGAGTGTTTGATGGGGACAGTGTAGAGGGAGCTTTACTCTGTATCTAGCCCCGTGCTGTACCTGTCCTGGGAGTGTTTGATGGGGACAGTGTAGAGGGAGCTTTACTCTATATCTAACCCTGTGCTGTACCTGTCCTGGGAGTGTTTGATGGGGGGACAGTGTAGAGGGAGCTTTACTCTGTATCTAACCCTGTGTTGGGGGTGTTTGGTGGGGGACAGTGTTATATTCTGGGGTAACACTCTCTGGTTTGAGTGATGTCTAATCCTGCAGCGACCGATTTTTGCAATTTTCTATTTTTGTGTTTAATTTGTACTTTGGTCTTGAGTTTAAACCCGTACTGAATGTTTAAAATGACTTTGGTGACATTGTGTGATTGTGCTGTGATTAAGTGAAAGGATGAATCAATAGTAATCAGTGGTGATATTGTTAACTATTTTCCAGTCTAATTCCACACAGGCGATGCACAGATGGTATTTTTCTGCATCTCGATTTCCCTTTTTAAGCTCCATCTAAAGAGATGTTTAGTTTATTCGAACTCTCCTTTTTACTGCATTCAGTGACCCTGGAACTATAACCAGAGCAATGAGGAGGCTGGACACGGGCAGGGGGGTGCTGGGCCAGCGAGGGGGTGGGGGGTGTCCTATGGTGTGGGATGAGGAGATGGGGTTTGATGGATGGATTTACCACCTGATGGATGGCAGCTGGGGGAGGGGTGGCTGGGGAACCCCCAGTGAAAGTCTTTGCTGTGTGAGTGAGCAGGAGTGAGGAGGAGTGAGCAGGAGTGAGGAGGAGTGAGGAGGAGTGAGGAGGAGTGAGCAGGAGTGAGGAGGAGTGAGCAGGAGTGAGGAGGAGTGAGCAGGAGTGAGCAGGAGTGAGGAGGAGTGAGCAGGAGTGAGGAGGAGTGAGCAGGAGTGAGGAGGAGTGAGCAGGAGTGAGGAGGAGTGAGCAGGAGTGAGGAGGAGTGAGGAGGAGTGAGCAGGAGTGAGCAGGAGTGAGGAGGAGTGAGCAGGAGTGAGGAGGAGTGAGGAGGAGTGAGCAGGAGTGAGCAGGAGTGAGGAGGAGTGAGCAGGAGTGAGGAGGATGTGTGGCTATCCCAGGGTCACTGTTTTGGGAAAGTCAGAATGAGGCCTCGGGCTGGAATGGAACCAGAAATCTGGCTCAGACACACAGTGTGCTGCAGCCAGAGTGGGGGGGTGGGGGGGTTGGGGAGGGGGGGGTGGTGGGGGTGGGGGTGGTGGTTGGGGGGTGGTGGGGATGGGGGGGTGGTGGTGGTGGTGGGGGGGTGGTGGGAGGTGGTGGGGGTGGGGGGGGTTGGTGGTGGTGGGGAGGGGAGGCAGGCAGGCAGATACGGATATTTCAGAGGGGGGTGGGGGGGATGACGGGTTGGGGGGGTGTTGGGGTGAGAGGGGTGAAGGGTATGGATGTTTCAGAGGGGGCGTGGGGGTGAGGGGTGCGGATATTTCAGGGCAGCTGAGAGTCAACCACATCACTGTGGCTCTGGGATCACATGTAGGCCAGGCTGGGTAAGGACGGCAGATTTCCTTCCCTAAGGGACATTAGTGACCCAGATGGGTTTTTCCGACAATGGTTTCACGGTCATCAGTAGATTCTTAATTCCAGATATTTTTTATTGAATTCAAATTTCACCATCTGCTGTGGTGGGATTCGAACCCGGGTCCCCCAGAACATTAACTGAGTTTCCGGGATAAGAGTTGAGTGATAATACCCCTGGAACATCACATCCCTGTTACAGTGATAGGGAGGGATGGAGGAGCTGGTGGAGGTTACATAAGAACATAAGAAATAGGAGCAGGAGTAGGCCATCTAGCCCTTCGAGCCTGCCCGCCATTCAATAAGATCATGGCTGATCTGTCGTGGCTCAGTTCCACTTTCCCGCCCTCTCCCCATAACCCTTAATCCCCTCTCTTATCAAAAACCCATCAACCCGCATCTTAAAAATATTTAGCGAGGTAGCCTCCACCACTTCAACGGGCAGAGAATTCCAGAGATTCACCACCCTTTGAGTGAAGAAGTTCCTCCTCAACTCCGTTCTAAACCGCCTCCCCTTTATCTTGAGGCTGTGCCCCCTAGTCCTACTGTCCTTTCTGAGCGGGAAGAATCGGCACAGACAGGGAGACATTGGCACAGACAATCAAAAGCTTGGTCAATGTGGTGAGAGTGGAGAGAGAGAGAGATATCCGAGGGACAAGACTGAAAATGCTGGAAAATCCCAGTGGGTTTGGGCAGAGTCTGTGGAGAGAGAATCGAGCCAACGTCTCGAGTCTGGTGACCCTTCATCAGATATCTGGGGGTTGGGTGAGAGAATTCCAGGACTTTGGACCCAGGCAGTTGGAAACACGGCAACAGCAGTGAAGTGAGGGGAAGCGGGATGAGCGAGAGGCCGGATTTGGAGGAGCGTCAGACCGGAGCAGAAAGACGGAGAGGAAATCAGATCAAATCGCTATTCCAGCTGTGCGGAAGTTTGGATGCGGATAAGTTGTGTCCCAGTCTGAGTGCTGTAATTGAGACTGGAGCGTAATGGAGGGTTTGTGTTGTGTGATGTGTTAAATGTGGGTTTATTGTGTGAATTGTCAGTCAGAGACAGTACACTGCACACTGTAATTACAGCCTTTATACAATCAAATTATCCTCACTCGCTGACTCAGCACAGCTCCCATAGTAAACCCCTCCCCACCCAACCAGCACCCAATGGGAGGCAGAATCTCCCTCATGCCAACCAGTGATTGGTGGAATTGGTGTTAAGGGGCGGGGAGGATGGGTAGGCGGAGTTTTCCCAGGCTGGGACTTGTTCCCATGACGGGGGCGGGAACGCGGAGTCTGTCCCACTGCGGACACCCAGCCGGAAAACTCACCAAATCTTCCAGCCCCGACCGGGTGGGTTAGCACTGAACTGCGGGGTGGGGATCACTGTCCATCCGGGTGCCATATTGACAAGGTCCCAACATCACCGGGTGATCCCAGAGAGTGAAGGTGGATCACTGGGTGATCCCAGAGAGTGAAGGTGGATCACTGGGTGATCCCAGAGAGTGAAGGTGGATCTCTGGGTGATCCCAGAGAGTGAAGGTGGATCTCTGGGTGATCCCAGAGAGTGAAGGTGGATCTCTGGGTGATCCCAGAGAGTGAAGGTGGATCACTGGGTGATCCCAGAGAGTGAAGGTGGATCTCTGGGTGATCCCAGAGAGTGAAGGTGGATCTCTGGGTGATCCCAGAGAGTGAAGGTGGATCTCTGGGTGATCCCGAAGAGCGAAGGTGGATCACTGGGTGATCTTGGAGAGTGAAGGTGGATCACTGGGTGATCCCAGAGAGTGGAGATGGATCACTGGGTGATCCCAGAGAGTGAAGGTGGATCACTGGGTGATCCCGGAGAGTGGAGGTGGATCACTGGGTGATCCCGGAGAGTGGAGGTGGATCACTGGGTGATCCCGGAGAGTGGAGGTGGATCACTGGGTGATCCCGGAGAGTGAAGGTGGATCACTGGGTGATCCCGGAGAGTGAAGGTGGATCTCTGGGCTGACACAGAATCTGGACTGTCCACCTGTAGCTGATCCCCTGTCCCTCCCTCCCCTGTCTCGCGATGCTGTGGGGGTTTCAGACTCTCCATTCAGGCGGACCATTCATTTCCCAGTTTGAACTCAGCCCGAGCTGACAGGAACATAACACAGGAACAGCAGGAGGCCATTCAGCCCCTCGAGTCTGTGACACGGGAACAGCAGGAGGCCATTCACTGCTTTGAGTCTCCCTATAGAATGACCTTGTGGAATGGGTTCTGCACAGAAGGAGGTCATTTGGCCCAATATGCATATGCTAACCCCCTGAATGGGCAATCGCCCAGTGCCGCTTCCTGCTTTTTCCCCATCGGCTGTGCACATTTTTTCTTTGCGATAATGATCCAATTCCGGAGCCTGACCAGGATCTTGGTGCCATTTTCCCAGGTTTCCCATCCCTTCTCTCACCCAACATGTAGCTATCAAACACTGGCTTGTAAACTCCAATCACCCCTCGTAGCTCCATTGCACATAACGCCACCGCCCCCATTACCCCACCCCCCACATAACCCCACCCTTCATAGCCCCACCCCCACATAACCCCACCCCCCACATAGCCCCACCCTCCATAGCCCCACCCTCCATAGCCCCACCCTCCATAGCCCCATCCTCATAGCCCCACCCCCATAACCCCACCCTCCATAGCCCCACCCTCCATAGCCCCACCCTCCATAACCCCACCCCCCATAACCCCACCCTCCATAACCCCACCCTCCATAGCCCCACCCTCCATAGCCCCACCCCTCCATAACCCCACCCCCCATAACCCCACCCTCCATAGCCCCACCCTCCATAGCCCCACCCTCCATAACCCCACCCTCCATAACTCCACCCCTCATAACCCCACCCTCCATAACCCCACCCTCCATAGCCCCACCCTCCATAACCCCACCCTCCATAACCCCACCCCTCATAACCCCACTCTCCATAACCCCACCCTCATAACCCACCCTCCATAACCCCACCCTCCATAGCCCCACCCTCCATAACCCCACCCTCCATAACCCCATCTCATATAACCCCACCCTCCATAACCCCACCCTCCATAACCCCACCCCCCCGCCAGGAACACAAGCGCTGAATAAAGCACCTCACAAACATCCCCACTGTAGGCAGCAAGGAATTTGTACATTTATATAGCGCCTTTCACAACCTCCCCATGACCCAAACCATGTTACACCCAGCTCAGCACCTGAGGATCTAGGAATCACAGCAATGACAAGAGCTGCTTGGTGCACAGCAAGATCCCACAGACGATGAACCACCGATCTGATTGGTGTTTGATGGGAGACGAACAGGAGGCCGGGGAGAATGTTCAGGGACAGTGCGCTGGAATCGATTCTATTCAGGGCCCATTGGGCCAATAACCAATCGCAAAACACACGCCCGGGGGGGTGGGGAAGGGGGAGTGCAGCAAACCAGCTCCCTCGGCAGTCCCTCAGTATTACCCTGGACGATCAGCCTGGAGGTTTGTACTTGTCAGTGGGGCTGTTTCTATCTCTCTGCGGCTCAGAGACAAAGATGCCAGCCGCTGGGACACTCTGGGGCCCCTCAGTACGCCTGTTTGTGAAATGTTGTACAGTTTCCGAATCGATTCGGAGATTTCTGATTGGAGCTCAGTGAGGCGGCTGCCCTGGGATTAGCCTTTCCCACCCCCCACTTGTTGGGGATAAAATCCTAACAGGTTAGTGAACATTTTAAACAGAGTAGAATCCCTACAGTGCAGAAGGAGGCCATTCAGCCCATCGAGCCAACACTGACAACAATCCTATCCCTGTAAACCCACACATTTACACTAGCTAGTCCCCCTGACACTAAGGGGCAATTTAGCATGGCCAATCCACCAAACCACACATCTTTGGGGTGTGAGAGGAAACCGGAGCACCCGGAGGAAACCTACGCAGACATGGGGGGAGATCATTAGAAGTTTAAGAGACTGATAGAACTACCATCAAGGTAAATGATGTCAAATCCGACCTATAAACTAACGAGGGAGCAATCTGCGTACATATAAAATGAAATAAGAAATTTAAACAAGTGACGATGATTTAAAAACACGTATGTTGATATTTTGGAATGTATTAAATGACTTTATGAATGCATTCTTTAAAGATCATGTTCACTTTGGCCAAAGGCAGATTGCCACAAAGTCTGATGGTAAAAGGTATTTGGACAGAACCATAGTCCAAGGGTATACTAAAACTTTGGAAATATGTAAGTTTTATCAGCAGAGTTTGGTGGAACTCTCAGGGCAACTTTAGCAATAAGTTTATTCACTGTCCAGATAAATTGGATACACGGGACACGGGGATCACACCTTAGTCTGATGTGACAATGACCTGGAAGGAAATTTGTGGGAATGTTAACTTTGAATTTAGTGGCCAGGCTTCTGGTTACTAAGGGATACAGAATGTTGAGTTAGCCAAAATGGGAAGATACATCCAGATTTTACAGATGAATGAAATGCCATTATGCCTGAAGGTAATTGGCTGGAGTATATGACAGGTATTATTATTGATTAATGTTTGTTGAAGATGATTGATTCAAACCAAATGAAATGCAGATGTATCTGATCAGGAAGTGACTAATTCGTCTTCCTTCAACTGTATACGTCTGAACTCATTGGAGACGTCTGTCTGCTCTACGTCTGGAGGGGCCGAGGAATCTTCAATAATTTCTCCCTGTGATCGTTGGTCTAATTAACTGAGACACCGGCTTTCCTGAATCAGGAAGAGGGAACAACATTACAAACGGGCAGAGAGGGGTTAAATAAGTTGGATAGAAATTGGCAGACAGAGTATAATGTGGGAAAACAGGAATGTGTCCAATTTGGCAGGAAGAGTAGAAAAACAGCAAGCTACTTAAATGGAGAGAGATTGCAGAACTCCGAGGTACAGAGGGATCTGGGCATCCTAGTGCATGAATCACAGAATATTACCGTGAAGGTACAGCAAGTAATTAGGAAGGTAAATGGAATGTTTGTTGTTATTGCCAGGGGAATGGAATATAAAGATTGGGATTATTTCACAGTCATTATTACTGAGATTTGGTTTATATTTAAATGCTGTGGTGGGATTTGAACTCATGTCCCCAGAACATTACTCTGGGTCTTGGATTACTGGCCCAGTAACATTACCTCACACCATTCCCATGTTTCACACGTTACATTGACCAGGTTTCAGAACAGCACCATGAGAACCTGGAGGGGAATCGTTCCGGCTCTCCGCAAACGGACCAGGCACCTGGGCCACGTGGGCCGGCGGTGGGGGGGGGGGGGGGGGGGGGTGCGTTAGAGACCAGTGTAGCTCCGGGTGGTCAAGGACGTAGCTGGGTAGTGCTCTGGAATTATCCTGGCACCCTGGCACTGCCAGATTGGTATTGCCAGGGTGGGACTGCCAAGGGGCAGGGCTTTTGGAATATTACTCCCATCCATTGACTCTGTCTACACTTCCCGCTGCCTCGGGGAAAAGCAGCCGGGATAATTAAGGACCCCCACACACCCCGGACATTCTCTCTTCCACCTTCTTCCGTCAGGAAAAAGATACAAAAGTCTGAGGTCCCGTACCGACCGACTCAAGAACAGCTTCTTCCCTGCTGCTGTCAGACTTTTGAATGGACCTACCTCACATTAAGCTGATCTTTCTCTACACCCTCGCTGTGACTGTAACACTACATTCTGCACCCTCTCCCTTCCTTCTCTATGAACAGTATGCTTTGTCTGAAGAGTGCGCAAAGAAACAATACTTTTCACTGTATGTTAATACATGTGACAATAATAAATCCAATTAAATCACTGGGGAAGGGGAGCTGGATATCCTGATCACCTTTACTTCAAAGCAGCCATTTGAAAACGGTGTGAAATCTCACTGTGTCTCTCAAACCTCACTCAGAGCGATAAACCCCAACCCCCAAAACACTGTCCCCGTGTGAGCAGATTAAAATCTAAATCACCCTGTGTACCCGTCAGAACAGAGACAGACAGAGAGACAGTGACAGACAGAGAGAGACAGAGAGAAACACAGAGAGAGACAAAGAGAGAGAGACACAGAGAGAGACAGACAGAGAGAGAGAGAGACAGAGAGAGAGACAGACAGAGACAGACAGAGAGAGAGACAGAGAGAGACAGACAGAGAGAGAGAGAGACAGAGAGAGAGATAGACAGAGAGGGGGGAGAGAGAGAGCGACACACACACAGGCAGACAGACAGAGAGAGAAAGACAAACAGAGAGAGAGAGACAGACAGACAAAGGGGGAGAGACAGAGAGAGACAGAGACAGAGAGACAGAGACAGAGAGAGACCCTCCTGGGACATAGTGAGTGAGATGATTGTTAAATTAAAGGACGATTGAAGGGCAGAGTGTGTGTGATAGGCAGGTGGATTCGAGTCGACAAATCAACACTCGACTCTCCCACTTTGATTTGCTAATTACTGAAATATTAATTAGCAGCAAAAGCAACCGGCAGCTGTGTCCCAGACCAGAGGCTGAGGGTTAACAGACTGTCTGGAATCAGATACAGCCATCAGGGTGTGGGGCTGAGCTCGGCTGAAAGAACAGAGTTACAGGTATACAATTACAGAGCAGGGCCAGGCCATTCAGCCCAACATGTCTGTGCTGGTGTTCCTGTTCCACTGGAGCCTCCACTCCATCCCCCTCCAGTACATATCCCTCCAATCCTTCCTGCCTCCTGTTTATTCAGCCTCACTATTCTCTGGGATTTTCTCCGGAACTTCCTGAGGTTTATCACTATCTGCATCGGGACTCACCCCAGATTTGCCGCTGCTCTCAGCTTCAGTGAGGGTCTGAGCTGGTCTTGCCTCTTGCTGCTTCAGTCCCCCGCACTGTACGATTACAGTGTGGGGCCGAGAGAGTGATTGTTGGCAAGCTGGTCGACTACTGAGGCAGCACCCTGTCCCTGTGGAACTTTCATTGTTTGTACAGAGCAGGTGAGACGGAGCAAACTGGTCTCCCTCTGTATTCAACCTTCCCCATTGGCCACAACAAAGGGCTACGTCTCCGATTCACGACGGGTCAGTGTTTCCCAGTCATTTAAACTGTTATTACATCAAGCAGTAAGGAGCCAATCAAACTAGGCTTTCTAGCATCAAAGAATGGGCAAGGCTGGAAGTCTCTGGGTTCTCCCCCCGCTGCTGCCATCAGCGAGGATGGAGAATTTGAAACTCAGCCACATTCCGTTCACTGCAGCAGGAACAGAGAATCCCATTGGTGTAACCGGCCGGAGAACACCAGCCCAAACATATTGACATATTGGCCAGCACGGTAGCCCAGTGGTTAGCACTGCTGCTTCACAGCTCCAGGGACCTGGGTTCGATTCCCGGCTCGGGTCACTGTCTGTGTGGAGTTTGCACATTCTCCTCGTGTCTGCGTGGGTTTCCTCCGGGTGCTCCGGTTTCCTCCCACAGTCCAAAGATGTGTGGGTTAGGTTGATTGGCCATGCTAAGAAATTGCCCCTTAGTGTCCAGGAATGTGTAGGTTAGAGGGATTAGTGGGTATAATATGTAGGGATATGGGGTTAGGGCCAGAGTGGGGTTGTGTTCGGTGCAGACTCGATGGGCCGAAGGGCCTCTTTCTGCACTGTAGGGTTCTATGTTCTATGATCCTAACCACTAAACCCAAAAAAACCCCACATTATTCGACCCATTGTAGTAATTGGCTAGAACTTTCCGGCTGCTCACACCAGCTGGATCTTCTGCTCTCGCTGACGGCGCTGCCTGCCGCAGATTTCCCGCTGGACCGAGGCTCAGTCATTGGGAATTCCCACCGACAGGACCAGAACTTCCCACCGTCGGTCAACGTGGAGCTGCCTCCCGCTGTGGGAGAGACAGCGCGGGGAGGCCAGAGAATCTGGGCTGTTAGTGTTGATGGGTGTCTGGATTATAGGAAATGTCTCTGTCTGTCTCTTCCCACTCCCCCTGAGGGGGATTAGTCTTTCCCCCTTCACCTCGCAATGTGACCTTGCCTTTTCTTTTCAGCAGTTTACTCTCTCTCTGTTCAAATGGCAAAATTTCCAGTCGGCTGAAAGTAGAAACAACACGTTTCCAAAAATAAAGGAGCTGTGTTGAAGAACCACGTGTGCGTTAGTGAATAGTGTCTGCTCGGAGAGAGGCTGGGGGCACAGGGACAGGTGGGTGAGCAGATAACTCTCCGGAGAGTTCCATTGTACGCTGATTAATGTGTGATCTCTGTGTTATCTGCAGTGATCCTATTCATCACAGACTTTTCAATTACCTGTGGTGACTGAGTGGCGATGGACTCTGCAAACCACAGCAATAATCTCCAAAACCACTGAAATTATTTATAGCAAAGGAAGTGAGCTGAGTTATTTGATGTCCCGTTGCCTTGCCAAGGTCTAGAAACTATTCCCACCCCAAGAAACTCTTTCTTTTGTTAGACAGCCAGAGGATTTCATTCTGTAAAACACACACACACACAGAGAGTTTGTGATTCAGTTAATGTTAGTATTTACTGACCGGAATAAAACCAGTGACAGATTTCGGAGAATGTGGGGGCCGCAGGAACAAGATTAAATCTGAAGGATTGAGTACAGGGTCAGGGGTGGCACAGTGGGTTAGCGCTGCCGCCTCACAGCGCCAGGGACCCGGGTTCGATTCCCGGCTCGGGTCACCGTCTGTGTGGAGTTTGCACATTCTCCCCGTGTCTGCCTGGGTTTCCTCCGGGTGCTCCGGTTTCCTCCCACAGTCCAAAGATCTGCAGATCAGGTTGATTGGCCAGGCTAAATTGACCCTTAGCGTCCCAGGATGGATAGGTTAGGGGGATTAGTGGGGTAAATATGTGGGGTTGCGGAAATAGGGCCTGGGTGGGATTGAGGTCGGTGCAGGCTCGATGGGCTGAATGGCCTCCTTCCGTAGGGATTCTATGAGAGACATCTCCAAACAGAGGAACTCACCCAGAGGTGGAGGTGTGAAGATGAGATGGAATAGGAGGATGAAGGAAGGGGGGATTTAACTATCAGCTGGATAAAGGTGATTAAAACTCAGGTGGAGAATGAACATTATTTATCATGAACGGAGCCTCAGTTCCAGGCTGACCCCTCAGTGAGGTTGTGAGTTTCTGCTGTGGGATTGAACTGGCCGATTCCCAAGGCCCAGTCCTTTGGACACTTGGAGCAGGGAGTCCCACAGGGATCCGGAGCACAGGAATTATTCTCCCGCTCTGCCTCATCACTGAGATGTTGTAACTCGGAGAGGGGTGAGAAGATGGCGGACAAATTGTCATCATCCTGAAGAATGAAGCGCAAATTCCCCCAGTCATCATCGGCAGCGATGCTGAGCTTCCAGTAACATTCCAGAATGTCTTTGAAGCTTCATCCGTGTCCTGTGTTCTGGAATGTTGGCTATTTGAGAGTTAGGAAAACAGGCCCTTGTGGGGAGATGGTTTTTATCCTTCAGGCCCAGTGCTGAGTCCGTCCATTTTGCAGGGAGTTTGCCGGGTTTCGTGGGTCTGGCTTCAAGAACACTCGTGTTTCTTCAGTAATCCTCCTCCCTCAGGATCCGGGGATTGCTGAGGGAATTTCCCCAGTGTCACTGACACACAATCCAGATCTCAGTGTGATACAGGAGTGCGGTGACAATGACTTGTGTAAACTAGGATGTTTGTTGATACGTGGAGATCTCTATCGTTAAGCACTCGCTGCCGCAGTCTGTAGGAAGCTGAGCTCGTTTGGGGGGGAGGGGGGGGGGGGGGGGGTTGGGTCTCCTCACTAAAGGTGGCCTTTCCAGGGAAGTGGTCGCCAGTTGTGGGAAATGTCGCACAGATTCCAGAGTCTCTCCATCAACCCAGGTGGGAGGTGGAACATTTAGCTGAGTATCTTTACTCAGAGGGTAGTAAGGGTGGGGAATACCCTGCCTGCAGCAGTTGTGGACTCGCCAACTTTAAGGGCGTTCAAATGGTCAGTGGATAGGCATATGGATAACACTGGAATAGTTTAGGTTAGAGGGTCATTAGATTGGTTCCACTGGTCGGCGCAACATCGAGGGCCGAAGGGCCTGTACTGCGCTGGAATGTTCTATGTTCTAGGTGTGGGCTGATATAAGTTTTACTTTGGCAACGTTGAAGGAAAGGTTCGTTGTTTTGTTGCAGAATTGAGGAAATTCAGAGTGATTTATAAACCTGGTGCAGGATGGGCCTGCAGCCTGTGGATCCACTATCTCTGCGCTGCTCTGTCTAGTTTGGACACAGGGGCACCTCAGGTTAAAGAGTTTCCTGTCCAGCTGGTGGTTAACACGGACATTGGAGGGCAGTTGATCTTCGATGAGGCCAATAGCCAGTGTCAGGTGGATTGTCAGTTGAATGGTGGCTCTCACACACACACACGGCCTTGTTTGACACCAGTCTGGCTTTTGAAGGCGTTTGTTGAGATCTCCCAATCAGACAGTTACATCAGGCAGTCATTACACAGTTTCTCAGATATTCAGATCTTTGGATCAAACCCACTGAAGCCCAGTGATTTACTGAGCTGGATAATTGAGTCAGTTTGAGGCAGCAAAGATTCCTCAGCGATGCTCCTGACCATTTTTGTGGGTTTTTCTGATGACGAAGGAAGGGACGGAATGTTCCAGAGGGCCGGAGTTCCGAGTTGGAGCTGGAGTGGGCCATTCAATCCCAACGCCCACTTCGCCATTCCGTAAACTCATGGCGGAAAAGATTGTGACGTCACCCATCCCGGGTGTTATAAATAGCGGGATACAGGAGTCCGGAGAAACTCGGGGCCAAGCCCGTTCTAGCCGTCTAACAAAGAGCTGGAATGACACCAGGAACCAGAGGCTGAATCCCAGACTCAGGATCCAGGGAGCAGGAAGCAGAGACGAGACTGAAACCCTGAGGTGGGACAAGCGGCACTTTCAGAGAATTCCGAACCTGGAACTTCAGGGGTGGAAACTGGAAACTCTCTCGGCAAAGCAATGTTGACTCACAGGGGGAGGAGGAAGCTTTAAACAACACATTCCTGGTCCCTAACTGGATCTGCACCCACATCCCAGGGTCTGTATATTGACAGGTTAGCCCAGGGATTGAGACTGGGGTAGATTTAAACAAAGGATCACAGGATGGAGAGAATTAGGGAGGGAATTCCAGAGCTCAGGGTCAGGGAGCCTGGATGGAGTGATTGATATCAGGATGGTGAAGGGGTCAGAGTGGATTCAATGCTGAGGTCTGGGAGTGTTGTGTTACTGGAGGGGATTACAGAGATAGGGGGTGCTGGGTTATGGAGGGATCTGGAAACAAGGCAGCGTGTTTTAGAATTGAGGCAAACTCACACAGAGGGCCAGTGTGTGTCAGTGAGCTGGGGGTGGCAGCGGAGATTGGGGGTGGCAGGGGAGATGGGGGGTGGCAGGGGGATCTGAGGGCGACAGGGGAGATTGGGGGTGGCGGGGGAGATTGGGGGTCACAGAGGGGTCTGGGGGTGGCAGGGGGATCTGAGGGTGACAGGGGAGATTGGGGATGGCGGGGGGTTACACAAGGATATTTTGGCCTTGGAGGGAGTGCAGAGGAGGTTTACTAGGCTGATACCGGAGTTGAGGGGGTTGAGCTATGAGGAGAGGCTGAATAAACTAGGCTTGTACTCATTAGAGTTTAGAAGAATGAGGGGAGATCTCATTGAGACGTATAAGATGATGAATGGGATGGATAGGATAGAGGTGGAGAGACTCTTCCCGCTCAGAAAGGACAGTAGGACTAGGGGGCACAGCCTCAAGATAAAGGGGGGGCGGTTTAGAACGGAGTTGAGGAGGAACTTCTTCACTCAAAGGGTGGTGAATCTCTGGAATTCTCTGCCCGTTGAAGTGGTGGAGGCTGCCTCGCTAAATATTTTTAAGAAGCTGGTTGATGGGTTCTTGATAAGAGAGGGGATTAAGGGTTATGGGGAGAGGGCGGGAATGTGGAACTGAGACACGACAGATCAGCCATGATCTTATTGAATGGCGGGGCAGGCTCAAGGGGCTAGATAGAACATAGAACATTACAGCGCAGAACAGGCCCTTCGGCCCACGATGTTGCGCCGACCGGTTAAAAAACAATGACCCTCTAACCTAAACCAAACCCTTTCCATCTATAAACCTATCCACGGATCTCTTAAACGCCCCCAAACTAGGCGCATTTACAACTGCAGCAGGCAGGGCATTCCAATCCCTCACCACCCACTGAGTAAAGAACCTACCCCTGACATCCATCCTGTAGCTACCCCCCCTTAATTTAAAGCCATGCCCCCTCGTGCTAGCTTTCTCCATCCGAGGAAAAAGGCTATCACTGTCCACCCTATCCAAACCTCTGATCATCTTATATGTTTCAATAAGGTCCCCTCGCAGCCGCCTTCTTTCTAACGAAAACAACCTCAAATCCCTCAGTCTCTCCTCATAGGACCTCCCCTCCATACCAGGCAACATCCTGGTAAACCTCCTCTGCACCCTCTCCAAAGCCTCCACATCCTTCCTGTAATGTGGGGACCAGAACTGCACACAATACTCCAAGTGCGGCCGCACCAGAGTTGTGTACAGTTGCAACATGACGCTGCGACTCCTAAATTCAATCCCCCTACCAATAAACGCCAAGACACCGTATGCCTTCCTAACAACCCTATCTACTTGATTCCCAACTTTCAGGGATCTATGTGCACATACACCTAGATCCCTCTGTTCATCCACACTATTCAAAGTCCTCCCGTTAGCCCTATACTCAACACATCTGTTATTCCTGCCAAAGTGAATTACCTCACACTTTTCCGCATTAAACTCCATCCGCCCCCTCTCGGCCCAGCTCTGCAACCTGTCCAAGTCCCCCTGTAAACTATGACACCCTTCCTCACAATCTACCACACCTCCGACTTTGGTGTCATCAGCAAATTTACTAATCCACCCAACTATACCCTCATCCAGATCATTAATAAAAATTACAAACAGCAGTGGCCCCAAAACAGATCCCTGAGGCACACCACTCGTAACTGAAGATTACCGACTCAGATGGCCTACTCCTGCTCCTATTTCTTATGTTCTTATATTCTTACGTTATGTTCTTATGGGGTTCTCGGGGTGGCAGGGGGAGAATTCACTGAGAGTTAAAATACAGGCCACAGAGTTTGGGAAGTTTATAAAAGCTGGAAGTTTGGTTGTAACAAAGATGTGAAGTGAGTGTTTTGGAGCAGATACAGAGTTAGGTGAGTTAGTTGGGCAGGAGCAGGCGGCGATGGAGATTGAGAGAGTGTGGGACAGGAACCCCAGCTCCAGTTTCAGTACTGAGTATCAGGACAAGGTTACAAACTGTCTGGTTCAGTATTGAGACAGGGAGATAGGGAGTGATGGAGTTAATAGCAGGAACAGAGCAATCTTACTGACCCTCCAAGATCCTGGTTTCAGTCTTTAGGCACCTTGTGTCTGGACCCTGTCCCCTGGTCAGTGCAGTCACTCAGAGAGACACTGGGAGTGAGGGTGCAGTCACTCAGAGAGACACTGGGAGTGAGGGTGCAGTCACTCAGAGAGACACTGGGGGTGAGGGTGCAGTCACTCAGAGAGACACTGGGAGTGAGGGTGCGGTCACTCAGAGAGACACTGGGAGTGAGGGTGCAGTCACTCAGAGAGACACTGGGAGTGAGGGTGCAGTCACTCAGAGAGACACTGGGAGTGAGGGTGCAGTCACCCAGACACTGGGAGTGAGGGTGCAGTCACTCAGACACTGGGAGTGAGGGTGCAGTCACTCAGAGAGACACTGGGAGTGAGGGTGCAGTCACTCAGAGAGACACTGGGAGTGAGGGTGCGGTCACTCAGAGAGACACTGGGAGTGAGGGTGCAGTCACCCAGACACTGGGAGTGAGGGTGCAGTCACTCAGAGAGACACTGGGAGTGAGGGTGCAGTCACTCAGACACTGGGAGTGAGGGTGCAGTCACTCAGACACTGGGAGTGAGGGTGCAGTCACTCAGAGAGACACTGGGAGTGAGGGTGCAGTCACTCAGAGAGACACTGGGAGTGAGGGTGCGGTCACTCAGAGAGACACTGGGAGTGAGGGTGCGGTCACTCAGAGAGACACTGGGAGTGAGGGTGCAGTCACCCAGACACTGGGAGTGAGGGTGCAGTCACTCAGAGAGACACTGGGAGTGAGGGTGCAGTCACTCAGAGAGACACTGGGAGTGAGGGTGCAGTCACCCAGACACTGGGAGTGAGGGTGCAGTCACTCAGAGAGACACTGGGAGTGAGGGTGCGGTCACTCAGAGAGACACTGGGAGTGAGGGTGCGGTCACTCAGAGAGACACTGGGAGTGAGGGTGCAGTCACCCAGACACTGGGAGTGAGGGTGCAGTCACTCAGAGAGACACTGGGAGTGAGGGTGCAGTCACTCAGAGAGACACTGGGAGTGAGGGTGCAGTCACTCAGACACTGGGAGTGAGGGTGCAGTCACTCAGACACTGGGAGTGAGGGTGCAGTCACTCAGAGACACTGGGAGTGAGGGTGCAGTCACTCAGAGAGACACTGGGAGTGAGGGTGCAGTCACTCAGAGACACTGGGAGTGAGGGTGCAGTCACTCAGAGAGACACTGGGGGTGAGGGTGCAGTCACTCAGAGAGACACTGGGAGTGAGGGTGCAGTCACTCAGAGAGACACTGGGAGTGAGGGTGCAGTCACTCAGAGAGACACTGGGAGTGAGGGTGCAGTCACTCAGAGACACTGCGAGTGAGGGCGCAGTCACTCAGAGACACTGGGAGTGAGGGTGCAGTCACTCAGAGACACTGGGAGTGAGGGTGCAGTCACTCAGAGACACTGCGAGTGAGGGCGCAGTCACTCAGAGAGACACTGGGAGTGAGGGTGCAGTCACTCAGAGAGACACTGGGAGTGAGGGTGCAGTCACTCAGAGAGACACTGGGAGTGAGGGTGCAGTCACTCAGAGACACTGCGAGTGAGGGCGCAGTCACTCAGAGAGACACTGGGAGTGAGGGTGCAGTCACTCAGAGAGACACTGGGAGTGAGGGTGCAGTCACTCAGAGAGACACTGCGAGTGAGGGTGCCGTCACTCAGAGACACTGGGAGTGAGGGTGCAGTCACTCAGAGAGACACTGGGGGTGAGGGTGCAGTCACTCAGACACTGGGAGTGAGGGTGCAGTCACTCAGACACTGGGAGTGAGGGTGCAGTCACTCAGAGAGACACTGGGAGTGAGGGTGCAGTCACTCAGAGAGACACTGGGAGTGAGGGTGCAGTCACTCAGACACTGGGAGTGAGGGTGCAGTCACTCAGACACTGGGAGTGAGGGTGCAGTCACTCAGACACTGGGAGTGAGGGTGCAGTCACTCAGAGAGACACTGGGAGTGAGGGTGCAGTCACTCAGAGAGACACTGGGAGTGAGGGTGCAGTCACTCAGAGAGACACTGGGAGTGAGGGTGCGGTCACTCAGAGACACTGGGAGTGAGGGTGCAGTCACTCAGAGAGACACTGGGAGTGAGGGTGCAGTCACTCAGACACTGGGAGTGAGGGTGCAGTCACTCAGAGACACTGGGAGTGAGGGTGCAGTCACTCAGAGAGACACTGGGAGTGAGGGTGCAGTCACTCAGACACTGGGAGTGAGGGTGCAGTCACTCAGAGAGACACTGGGAGTGAGGGTGCAGTCACTCAGAGACACTGGGAGTGAGGGTGTTGGGGATTGGAAAGGTTTGCAGGTTGAAAGTCTCGCTTTGATGAACAAAACATCGACGGGCAGACTGTTGGTTCAGACGGTTGGTTCAGCAGAGTGTCGATTTTCCGCACCGACTCCAAGTTACTGGGAAGCTTTGACATGCTGCTAACAGACTGTGCGTGAATTCAAACTCACCCCCAGAACATCCACCCAAAGTGCACGGCTGGTGCTCTCAAATTACTCCTTCATTTTTTTTTCATTTCAGCTGAAGCTTTTGCCAAATCTCCGGCTGTGAATTTACAGAGAGGCTGGAAGCTGCAACCTTGCAGCCTGTCTCATTGAGATGCATCCTATCATTAAATATTCATAACATGAAAACGATTTTAATACAGATAAAATGAAACCAGGGGACTTATTATGTAGCTATTAATTGGAAAGCAGACAGACTGAATGATTTGGAGTTGCTCAGCCGGTTTTAACAGCCAGGAAAGTCTGTCCTCTTCACTCCCCACTTTAATTGTCCAGGGAGTGGGGTCCACACAACATCCTTTCCCGAAACTCTGCTCCCAGTTTAAAAACACACATCTATAATCCACAGATACTGGGATTTACCCACACTTCCTGGTCATTACCGAGGGAACATTCAAACTTTCCTAATAATGTAACCCTAATAATAATCTAACTCTAATAATGTCTCACTTCCTGTATTAGTAAGAAGTCTGACAACACCAGGTTAGAGTCCAACCAGTTAATTTGATAGTAAATCCACAAGCTTTCGGAAACGGTGTTCCTCCATCAAGTGTGTGGAAGGTTCTAATCAGAGAAAGGCATATAAGATCACACACAGTTACCCAGGGGCTGTGAGGGAGCATTTAACACTGACCCTCTCCTGGACCCCAGTGTACACTGACCCTCTCCCCGACCCCAGTGTACACTGACCCTCTCCCCGACCCCAGTGTACACTGACCCTCTCCCTGACCCCAGTGTACACTGACCATCTCCCTGACTCCAGTGTACACTGACCCTCTCCCTGACCCCAGTGTACACTGACCCTCTCCCTGACCCCAGTGTACACTGACCCTCTCCCTGACCCCAGTGTACACTGACCCTCTCCCTGACCCCAGTGTACACTGACCCTCTCCCTGAGCCCAGTGTACACTGACCCTCTCCCTGACCCCAGTGTACACTGACCCTCTCCCTGACCCCAGTGTACACTGACCCTCTCCCTGACCCCAGTGTACACTGACCCTCTCCCTGAGCCCAGTGTACACTGACCCTCTCCCTGACCCCAGTGTACACTGACCCTCTCCCTGACCCCAGTGTACACTGACCCTCTCCCTGACCCCAGTGTACACTGACCCTCTCCTGGACCCCAGTGTACACTGACCCTCTCCCTGACCCCAGTGTACACTGACCCTCTCCCTGACCCCAGTGTACACTGACCCTCTCCCTGACCCCAGTGTACACTGACCCTCTCCCTGACCCCAGTGTACACTGACCCTCTCCCTGACCTCAGTGTACACTGACCCTCTCCCTGACCTCAGTGTACACTGACCCTCTCCCTGACTCCAGTGTACACTGACCCTCTCCCGGACCCCAGTGTACACTGACCCTCTCCCTGACCTCAGTGTACACTGACCCTCTCCCTGACTCCAGTGTACACTGACCCTCTCCTGGACCCCAGTGTACACTGACCCTCTCCCTGACTCCAGTGTACACTGACCCTCTCCCGGACCCCAGTGTACACTGACCCTCTCCCTGACCCCAGTGTACACTGACCCTCTCCCTGACTCCAGTGTACACTGACCCTCTCCCTGACCCCAGTGTACACTGACCCTCTCCCTGAGCCCAGTGTACACTGACCCTCTCCCTGACCCCAGTGTACACTGACCCTCTCCCAGACCCCAGTGTACACTGACCCTCTCCCTGACCCCAGTGTACACTGACCCTCTCCCTGACCCCAGTGTACACTGACCCTCTCCCTGACCCCAGTGTACACTGACCCTCTCCCTGACCCCAGTGTACACTGACCCTCTCCCTGACCCCAGTGTACACTGACCCTCTCCCTGACCCCAGTGTACACTGACCCTCTCCCTGACCCCAGTGTACACTGACCCTCTCCCTGACCCCAGTGTACACTGACCCTCTCCCTGACCCCAGTGTACACTGACCCTCTCTGGGGCAGCCCAGATTCCCAGGCTCCCCGCTGGTGACCTGTCCCCTGTATCTCAATGGTTGTCTCAGGATTTCTGCTATGTTACATTTACTGCACAGAGCTGTCAGACTGGGAACAGCCACCATTTAATCTCCTTCTGCGAAACCTTCCATCGATTGGCCCAGATATTCAGACAGTACATTGCTGCATCCAATATCCACAAAGATAGAACACCATAAACAACAGAGGGGCGAGATACAGAGTCCCCATCAAACACTCCCAGGACAGGTACAGCACGGGGTTAGATACAGAGTAAAGCTCCCTCTACACTGTCCCCCCATCAAACACTCCCAGGACAGGTACAGCACGGGGTTAGATACAGAGTAAAGCTCCCTCTACACTGTCCCCCCATCAAACACTCCCAGGACAGGTACAGCACGGGGTTAGATACAGAGTAAAGCTCCCTCTACACTGTCCCCCCATCAAACACTCCCAGGACAGGGACAACACGGGGTTAGATACAGAGTAAAGCTCCCTCTACACTGTCCCCACCATCAAACACTCCCAGGACAGGTACAGCACGGGGTTAGATACAGAGTAAAGCTCCGTCTACACTGTCCCGATCAAACACTCCCAGGACAGGTACAGCACGGGGTTAGATACAGAGTAAAGCTCCCTCTACACTGTCCCCATCAAACACTCCCAGGACAGGTACAGCACGAGGTTAGATACAGAGTAAAGCTCCCTCTACACTGTCTCCCCATCAAACACTCCCAGGACAGGTACAGCACGGGGTTAGATACAGAGTAAAGCTCCCTCTACACTGTCCCCATCAAACACTCCCAGGACAGGTACAACACGGGGTTAGATACAGAGTAAAGCTCCCTCTACACTGTCCCCATCAAACACTCCCAGGACAGGTACAGCACGGGGTTAGATACAGAGTAAAGCTCCCTCTACACTGTCTCCCCATCAAACACTCCCAGGACAGGTACAGCACGGGGTTAGATACAGAGTAAAGCTCCCTCTACACTGTCCCCATCAAACACTCCCAGGACAGGTACAGCACAGGGTTAGATACAGAGTAAAGCTCCCTCTACACTGTCCCCATCAAACACTCCCAGGACAGGTACCAACACGGGGTTAGATACAGAGTAAAGCTCCGTCTACACTGTCCCCCAGGAGGTGGAGTACAGGGATATGGGGAATGAGTTGGGATTGAGAAATTGTCCCTTGTTGTCTTTGATAATTTGTTGTTTCCTCCTTTGCATTTGGTGATGTACTGACCCCTCTCCCCATCTCCTCCCTACTCCCTCAGCCCCCATCACTGCTCCGGTGCCTAGCTGTGGCATTGGGATCTTGCTGTGTACAGTAATTCCAGGTTCTGTGTCTGCTGAGAGGGGCTGGAGATGTGGGAATAGCAGTGAGCATTGCTGGGAGGGGGGTGTCCCCCTGATTGGGGCTGTGTGTCCCGGGGAGATCAATCTTCCCGAGGCTGTGTTCACTCAGCCCCAACACAGAGCTGCAACTGGAAGGTGACTGATTGGATATTATCTGATGATGGCTTACTGTCTCCATCCAATCCCAAGCCCCTGTGAAAGAACTGAGAGCAAGAGAGGGAGAGACACACCCACAGACACACACACACACACAGTAACACACACAGAGACACACACTCTCACACACACTCACACAGCAACACACAGACACACACACACACTCTCACACACACACACACACACACACACGCACACAGTAACACACACAGACACACACTCACACACACACACACAGACACACACAGACACACACTCACACACCCACAGACACACACACACGCAGCAACACACTCACAGAAACACACACACGCTCAGACACACCCACAGACACACACACACGCAGCAACACACTCACAGAAACACACACACGCTCAGACACACCCACAGACACACACACACGCAGCAACACACACACACACAGACCCACAGACACACACACACACACACACACACACAAACACACATTCAAACCTACACTCACACAGGCACAGACAGACTGATACACAAATATCACAAACGCCCACCCATCCACTCAGCCCCCACACAGACAGTCTGGGATACAGAGAGGGATGATGGAAATGTTAAAACTGGAGAATGAGTAACCCCTGGACTGGGTGGTGTTTATCCCGGGACACAGATGGAGATCAGGGAGCAGAATGGTGAGAATGGAATTATTTTCAGATCGTCAGAGGAGATTTAAACACGAAAATTAAACAGGTACAGGAACTGACAAATTAATTCCCCTCCCTGCTCAGTGTGAAAATAACAGAGTTAGTGACAAAGAATAAATCTGAACATTTCTGAAATAACAATTACACGGACAGTGGTTAAGATGTAAATCCTGTCCAACCAATCACATCTCTCCTTGGAGGAATTAACAGGTCAAGTGGATTGTGGGAAGCCCCATGTTGTACTGACCTCAAATTCAACAAGATTTTCGAGAAAGTTCCACAAGAAAGACTGTTAATTAAACTCCAGGCTGGGAGGATGGAGTAAATTGGGAATGGGCCAATGGGAGGGGCGGGGGTGGGTTTGCGGGGGAGCAAAATTCATCTTTCCAATTAGATGTGAATCTGAGATCCTCAGGGGGTGTCCAGGACCGTTCCCCTGGCCAGTATTTATACCTCATCCAACACCCCAAACAGCTCACCCGGTCTGTCCCTGTCGGTGGGAGCTTGCTGTGTGAGAGTTTGCTGTATATCCAATCCCACAACAGTGATTACATTGGCTGGAACACCCAGAGATCATAAAAAAAACTCAATAAAAATAGAATCCAGTCTGACAGTCGTGATTTCTTCGCCTCTGTCTCTCGCTCTCTCTGTGTCTCGGGGTGAATTACAGAGAAATTCTACAATTCCTAAATTCTCTGCCCTCACAGTGGATGGTCCAGGGAGATGATCCAGGAATCTCAGCAAAAATAAACTCCATGTCAGAATTTTAAACTGATTTAAAGTTGCGTGTGAGAGAAATGATAAAATCACAGAATCGTTACAGGTGGAAGGAGGCCCATCGGGTGGGATTCTGTTCACTGGCAGAGGCGAGAATGATGTGGGTATGCCGGCGTTGGACTGGGGTAAACACAGTAAAAAGTCTGACAACACCAGGTTTTAGTCCAACCTATTTATTTGATAATATACTCACAAGCTTTATATGCTCTGTCTGAGGCCAGAACTCTCCATTCACCTGAAGAAGAGGGTGTCCCTCGAAAGCTTGTGAGTATATTATCAAATAAATAGGTTGGACTAAAACCTGGTGTTGTCAGACTTTTTACTGTGCAGAGGCGAGAATACCAGTGTGTATCCCTCCAGCCGGACAGCCCAGTTTTCTCTCCAGATTCTCTAACACTCTAAGGGGAAAGGGTTTTCACCGTCACGCCAGCAGGAAGGGGCTGGATAGAGTTGGCAATGGTGGACCCACCGAGATCACAGCTCCCTGATCCGTGCTGAAGACTATACTCCCCCCTCAACACCCACCAGCCCCCATGGATAATGGCAACACCCCACAGTGCAGCCCCCCCAGAGCGCTCACCCTGTGTCACCCCAGCAGTGCCTCCTGGCAGTGCTGGGGGGGCGGTGGGGCAGTGTCATGGGGCAGTGTCAGGATGCCAGGGGGGCAGTCCCGTGGCTTGTCCCCCACCCCCCAGGGGCAAAACCTTTGCACCCACAGCGAGTTATCCTCGGCTGTTTCCTGTTCTGCAAAAACAGCTTTGACACTGTGTCAGTCAGGCAGCTGTTGTTTATATGGGGAAGGCTATTAAAGTGCAGTCAAATGAGATTCCTGCTCGGAACTGAAGTTTCTCATCCATGGAACCAATCTTGTAAACCTCTTCCGCTCTTTCTCCAATGTGTTCATATCCTTCCGATAGTCCAAACCCAGCACTGGAGGGGATGCAGAGGAGATGCACTGGGTTGATTCCGGTGTTGAGAGGTTGGCTTAGGAGGAGAGACTGAGTAAACTGGGGCTGTACTCATTGGAGGTCTAATTAGTATTTTGTATAAGTTCACCATAACCTCCTTGCCCTTACACTCTGTGCCCACATTAATAAAGCCCAGGATACTGTATCCTTTATTAACTGCTGTCTCCACCTGTCCTGCCACCTCCAATGATCCCTACACAGATACCCCCAGCTCCCTCTGCTCCTGCACTCCTTTAATAATTTTACCCCTTAGTTTATACTCTCTCTCCATGATCTTTCCACCAAAATGTTTCACCTCGCACTTCTCCGTGTGGAACTTCACCTGCCACTGATCTGCCTGCTGTGTACCACCCATAAAATGCAGGAAATCACCAAAGTTCCTTAGACAGCACCTTCCAAACCCATCACCACTACCATCTAGAAGGATAAGGGCAGCAGATACCTGGGAACGTCCCCACCTCGAGGTTCCCCTCAAATCACTCCCATCCTGACTTGGAAATATATTGCCGTTCCTTCACCATCACTGGGCCAAAACCCTGGAACTCCCCCCACAGGCACAGCACTGTGGGTGTACCGACACCAGGGAGTGCAGCGGTCCAAGAAGGCAGCTCACCACCACTTCCTGAAGGGCAATTAGGGATGGGCAATTCATATGAGGTTAGAGAGAGATGCTCACACCCACAAACAAATAAAAACACAATCTGAGATGGGCAGAACGATTTCCCTTTTCTCCAGGGATGAAGAAAAGTGAGAATGGAAACTGACCTTCCTCCCTCTCCCATCACAGTAAATAATCATTTCCAGGAGGTATTTAACAAGGTGCCGCACCAATGACTGCTACATAAGATAAAGGTGCAGTGTTACAGGTAATGTATTAGCATGGATAGAGGATTGATTAACTAACAGAAAGCAAAGAGTGGGGGTGAATGGGTGTTTTTCTGGTTGGCGATCAGTGACTAGTGGTGTGCCTCAGGGTTCAGTGTTGGGATCACAATTGTTTATGATTTACATCGATGATTTGGAGTTGGGGACCAAGTGTAGTTTGTCAAAATTCACAGATGACACTCAGATGGGTGGCAGAACAAAGTGTGCAGAGGATGCTGAAAGTCTGCAGAGGGATATGGATAGTCTAAGTGAGTGGGCGAGGGTCTGGCAGATGGAGTACAATGTTGGTAAATTTGAGGTCATCCATTTTGGTCGGAATACCAGCAAAATGGACTATTATTTAAATGGTAAAAAATTGCAGCATGCTGCTGTGCAGAGGGACCTGGGTGTCCTTGTACAGGAATCTCAAGGAGTTGGTTTGCAGGTGCAGCAGGTCATTAAAAAGGCAAATGGGATTTTGTTCTCCATTGCTAGAGGGATGGAGTTTAAAAACAGCGAGGTTATGTTGCAGCTGTATAAGGTGCTGGTGAGGCCACACCTGGAGTACTGTGTACAGTTTTGGTCTCCTTACTTGAGAAAGGATATACTGGCACTGGAGGGGGTGCAGAGGAGACTCACTAGGTTGATTCCGGAGTTGAGGGTTGGCTAATGAGGAGAGACTGAGTAGACTGGGGCTATACTCATTGGAATTCAGAAGAATGAGGGGAGATCTTATAGAAATATATAAGATTATGGAGGGAATAGATAAGATAGAAGCAGGGAAGTTGTTTCCACTGGCGGGTGAAACTAGAACTAGGGGGCATGGCCTCAAAATAAGGGGAAGCAGATTTAGAACTGAGTTGAGGAGGAACTTCTTCACACAAGGGGTTGTGAATCTGTGGAATTCCCTGCCCAGTGAAGCAGTTGAGGCTCCCTCATTGAATGTTTTTAAGGCAAAGATAGATAGATTTTTGAACAATAAAGGAATTAAGGGTTATGGTGAATGGGTGGGTAAGTGGAGCTGAGTCCACAGAAAGATCAGCCATGATCTTATTGAATGGTGGAGCAGGCTCGAGGGGCCAGATGACCAACTCCTGCTCCTAGTTCTTATGTTCTTATGAAATTTTCAGCGTGTATGAAATGTATTTAATCTTATTCATGGGGCCCCAGTTGGTGAAGAAGCCCCCTAGTTATGGCAGGTCCTCACCTGCCATAGCCTTCCTGTCATCAATTTTTGGCATGTTATTTGTGTTTTCCACTGTGAAGACCGACACAAAATACCTGTTCAATGCCTCAGCCATTTTCTCATTTCCAGTTATTACATCCCCCTCTCGTCCTCTAAAGGACCAATGTTTACTTTTGCCACTCTTTCTCATTTTATATATTTGTAGAAACTTTTGCTATCTGTTTTTATATTCTGAGTTAGTTTACTCTCATAATCCATCTTACTTTTCTTTATAGCTTTTTTTGTGGCTTTCTGCTGACATTTAAAGATTTCCCAATCCTCTAGATTCCCACTAATCTTTGTCGCTTTGTCTGCATTTTCTCTCAGTTTGATCCCTCCTTTATTTCCTTCGACATCCATGGTTGATTATCTCTTTTTCTTCACTCCTTCCTTACATTTTTGCTGACTATGTGAAAAAGCGTTTTGAAAGTCCTCCCGCTATTCTTCAATTGTCCCACCATCAAGTTTCTCCCAGTCTACCTTAGCCAACTCCTTCCTCGTTCCATTGCAGTCTTCTTTCTTTACGCACAAGACACTGGGATTGGATTTTACCTTCTCACACTCCATCTGTATTTTAAATTCAACCCATACTGTGATCGCTTCTTCTGAGAGGATCCCCTAACTGTGAGATCATTACTTATTTCTGTCTCATTACACAGGACCAGATCGAGGATAGCTTGCTCCCTTATTGATTCCATTACAGACTGAACAAGGAATCTATCGCGGTTACATCCTATAAACTCCTCCTCAAGGCTGCCTTGACCAGCTTGCTTTGACCAATCCATATGTAGATTAAAATTCCCCATGATAATTGCTGTAACATGTTTACACGTATCAGTTATTCCTTTGTTTATTTCTCACCCCACTGTGATGTTATTATTTGTTGGCCTATAGACCCCGCCTATCAGTGACTTTTTCTCCTCACTATTTCTAATTTCCACCCAAATGGATTCAACCTTTTCTTCCATAGAACCGGTCTCATCTCTCACTACCGCCCTGATATATCCTTATATACAACACCACCTCCCTTACCTTCCTGTCGCTCCCTCTGATACCCCCTGGATATATAACTCCCAGTGGTGACCATCCTGTAACCATGTCTCTGTAACAGCCACCAAATCATACTCGTTCGCAATGATTTGTGCCATCAACTCATTTACCTTGTTTCTAATGCTAGAGTAATCAGATAAAGTGCCTTATGCTAGTTTTTACACCTTTTGGAATGTTAACACTTCCGTTAATAACACCTCCTCTGTTCTCCATTTTAACTTTTTTCCTAATTTTCAATGTGGTTAGAAACTTTTCCCCACACGTTAAACTGCTGCTTTGCTTATTAACCATTACATTTCCCGTGCTTTTGTCTTTACCCCCTCCCCCCCCCTTGCTATTTAAAGATCTCGTGACCGCCCTGCTTATCCTTTCCGCTGGAACACTGTTCCCAGATTGAGTCAGGTGAAGACCGTCCCCCCGGTACAGATCCCTCCTGTTCCAACACTGGTGCCAAAGCCCCAGGAAATGGAATTCCTCTTTCCCGCACCATTCCTTTAGCCACGTGGTCACTTCCCTAATTCTCCCCCCTCCCCCCCCATGCTAATTTGCATGTGACTCAGGTAGTAATCCTGAGGTTATAACTCTTGTTCTTTAATTTAGTTCCTAGTGCCTGATAATTCCCAAACAGATCCTCTTTCCCAGTCCTGCCTGTGTTGTTTGACCCAATGTGGACCACAGCAACTGGATCCTTCCCCTCCCACTCCAATATCCTTTCAAGCTGGTCAGAGACGTCCCTCACCCTGATACCAGGCAGGCAACATACTATGTAGGACTCTCGATCCTGCTTACAAAGGATGCTAGCAATCCCCCTAATCATACAATCCCCTACAATTACCACTTGGTTTTTTGCTCCCCCCTCTTGAATGGTCTCCTGTACCACGGTGCAGTGGTCTGTTAGCTCATCCTCCCTACAGCCCTCTCCCCATCCACACAGGGACTTACACCTAACGCTTGTTGGACAAGGTCAAGAGCTGAGGCTCCTCTGTTCCAGGATCCCCCTGCCTGTCTCAATCACACGCTGCTGTCCCTGACCACTGACCAAATCTGAGGTATCTAACCTGCTGGGTGTGACCACCTGGTGAAACAAAGCATCCAGATAACTCTGTTCCTCCCGGAGGTGCCGCAGTGTCTGAAGATCAGACTCCAGCTCATTCATTCTGATCCGGAGTTCCTCGAGCTGTGGACGTGGTCACGGCAGCTCGCGATGGGATCTGCCTGCTCCCACATCATACAGTTACAGCACAACACCTGCCCAGCCATCTCCACTTAGCTTGCTTAATATAAAAAAGGATAGTAAGAGTTTTTATAAATATATAAAAAGGAAGAGGCTGGCTAGGGTGAACGTTGGTCCCTTAGAGGATGAGAAAGGGGACCTAGTGGTAGGGGATGGGGATATGGCTAAGGTATTGAATAACTTTTTTGTTTCTGTCTTCACGGAGGAGGACGTGAATAATTTGCCGGGTGTCAGCGATGGAAAGGTGGTAGGACTGGAGGGTCTTAATGACATTACTGTTACTAGAGAGGCGGTGCTCGACAGACTGGAGGGGCTGATTGTGGACAAGTCCCCAGGACCGGATGGAATGCATCCGAGGGTTCTGAAAGAAATGGCGGAGGTGATAGTGGATGCCTTGGTGGTTATTTTCCAAACGTCGCTGGATTCCGGGGAAGTGCCGGAAGATTGGAAAACGGCTAATGTTACGCCGTTGTTTAAGAAGGGTGCCAGGCAAAAGGCGGGGAATTACAGGCCGGTTAGTTTAACGTCTGTTGTAGGTAAAATGTTAGAATCCGTCATTAAGGAGGAAATTGCGAGGCATCTTGAAGGGAATTGCTTGATAGAGCAGACGCAGCGCGGTTTCATTAAAGGGAAGTCGTGTCTGACAAATTTACTGGAGTTCTATGAGGATGTGTCTAGGGCAGTGGATAGAGGAGAGCCGGTGGATGTGGTCTTTCTGGATTTTCAGAAGGCGTTTGATAAGGTACCTCACAAGAGGTTATTGCAGAAGGTCGAGGGACATGGAGTTGGGGGTAGGGTGTTAGTGTGGATAGAGGACTGGTTGTCAAATAGGAGGCAGAGAGTGGGGGTCAATGGGTGCTATTCGGATTGGCGGTTGGTGACTAGTGGGGTGCCCCAGGGGTCGGTGCTGGGGCCTCAGCTATTTACCATTTATATAGATGATCTGGAGGAGGGAACCGAGTGTATGGTGTCGAAATTTGCTGATGACACCAAGATTGGGGGAACGGCAAATTGTGCGGAGGGTGTGGAGAGTCTGCAGAAGGATCTGGATAGGCTGGGCGAATGGGCCAGGAAATGGCAAATGAAATTTAATGTTGGCAAGTGTGAGGTGGTCCACTTTGGTAGGAATAATGGTAGGAAGGACTATTACTTACGTGGAGAAAAACTGCAGCAGGCGACGGTGCAGAGGGACCTCGGGGTCCTTGTGCATGAGTCGCAAAAACCCAGCCTGCAGGTGCAGCAGGTGGTCAGGAAGGCGAATGGGATGCTGGCCTTCATAGCGAGGGGGATTGAATATAAAAGTAGGGAGGTCTTGCTGCAGCTGTATAGGGCATTGGTGAGGCTGCAGCTGGAGTACTGTGTGCAGTTTTGGGCGCCGCACCTGCGCAAGGATATTTTGGCCTTGGAGGGAGTGCAGAGGAGGTTTACTAGGCTGATACCGGAGTTGAGGGGGTTGAGCTATGAGGAGAGGCTGAATAAACTAGGCTTGTACTCGTTAGAGTTTAGAAGAATGAGGGGAGATCTCATTGAGACGTATAAGATGATGAATGGGATGGATAGGATAGAGGTGGAGAGACTCTTCCCGCTCAAAAAAGACAGTAGGACTAGGGGGCACAGCCTCAAGATAAAAGGGGGGCGGTTTAGAACGGAGTTGAGGAGGAACTTCTTCACTCAAAGGGTGGTGAATATCTGGAATTCTCTGCCCGTTGAAGTGGTGGAGGCTGCCTCGCTAAATGTTTTTAAGAAGCGGGTTGATGGGTTTTTGATAAGAGAGGGGATTAAGGGTTATGGGGAGAGGGCGGGAATGTGGAACTGAGCCACGACAGATCAGCCATGATCTTATTGAATGGCGGGGCAGGCTCGAAGGGCCAGATGGCCTACTCCTGCTCCTATTTCTTATGTTCTTATGTTCTTAATTAGTTTTGCAGTGTTCTTTTTCAGATTTAGTACAGATTTCCTACCATAAGAACCAGGAGCAGGAGTAGGCCATCTGCTCCACCATTCAATGAGATCAGAGCTGATCTTTCTCCACTTACCCGCCCGCTCACCGTAACCCCTAATCCCTTTACTGTTCAAAAATCTATCTATCCTTACCTTAAAAACATTCAATGAGGTAGAAGTGACTGAGGGACTTCACTGCTTCATTCTGGGAGCAGTCAGACCAGCAACATTTACCAAGAAATGGGAAGTGGAAGGTCACCTCCAGTGGTAAAGATGAGTTAGAGCATCCTAGATCTGGTGCCAAGGAGCGGGCACCGAAACACAACATTAGTATTTCCATCAATGGGGATGAAGTAGGAAGGGTCGAGAGCTATAAGTTTTTAGGTGTCCAGATCACCAACAACCTGTCCTGGTGCCCCCCTTCTGGACACTATAGTTAAGAAAGCCCCACCAACGCCTCTACTTTCTCAGAAGACTAAGGAAATTTGGCTTGTCAGCTACAACTCTCACCAACTTTTACAGACGCATCACAGAAAACATTCTTTCTGGTTGTATCACAGCTCGGTCTGGGCTCCTGCTCTACCCAAGACCACAAGAAACTACAAAGGGTTGTGAACAAAGCTCCGTTCATCACTCAAACCAATCCCCCATTCATTGACTCTGTCTTCCCACTGCCTCAGTAAGGCAGCCAGCGTAATTAAGTACACCACGCACCCCGGACATTCTCTCTTCCACCTTCTTCCATTGGGAAAAATATACAAAAGTTTGAGGTCGCGTACCAACCGACTCAAAAACATTCTTCCCTGCTGCCATCAGACTTCTGAACGGACTTACATTATATTAAGTTGATCTTTCTCTACACCCTAGCTGTGAGTGTAACACTACATTCTGCACTCTCTCCTTTCCTTCTCTAGGAACAGTATGCTTTGTCCGCATAGTGCTCAAGAAACAATACTTTTCACCGTTACCTAATATATCTGACAATAATAAATCAAGTTAAAGAATGTGGGAGTTACCCCAGGACTGTGAGCGGAGGGTGGGCGTTGTACACAGCTGTTGAGCTCAGGAATAAAGTACTCGAACTGGAAGTTATTGTTGATGATTTAAGGAAGCCATAAAATTCGACACAGTGTCAGATATTGGTCAGATGGCACGATGATTTCAGCACAATGACCAGTCTTCATCGATATAAATATAGTGGAGAGTTTTGAACAGTTCTGGAAGGAGTGTTGTAATTACTGTGGGGCTGCATTCTCCGACAAGCAGGAAAAGGCTCGTACTCTCATAGACTCGGAGTCTGTCAAAATATTGAGATAGTTTGTTTCCCAGCCAGAGGAGGGAAAGGAAGACCAGGAGATAATCCAGAGACAGTTTGAGAATATTTGTCTCCTGGTGAGAAATCCAATCCTTGATAGACAGGTGTTTAATTCCACAAACCAAAGAGTGGATAAGACAATATAATCTTACACACTGCCCTATTAATACAGAAACACGCATTCGGAACTTTCACTGATGTTCTAATTAGAGATTGAGTCGTTTGTGGAATATACAATGATACAGATCACAAGCAGCTGCTGTAACAGCAAAACACAATGTTAAAAACAGCCCTCAAAGCCCCCTGCGTGTTAAAGGAGCACAAGACACCAGCTTTCGGAGCGCTCCAAAAGCTCGGGCTGGCAAATAACCCTGTTGGACTTTAACCCGGTGTTGTGAGACTTCTTACTGTGCCCTCCCCAGTCCAACATCGGCATCTCCATATCATGGTCGAAGGAGCAACCAGAGAAAGAGAGATATTACACAGGGACCCAAAGTATTCACATGACAGGGTTGGCTCTGCTCCAACTGCAAAGGTCAGCACCAAACTGGTTTTGCATTAAATAAAAGATGCAACAGTTACAGGAAATGGAATCATTTCAAAAAATGCTGCAAATCCAGATTCCCAGAATGTCCGTAAGGCTAATGAATAAGAATTCATCCTGTACCTGTCCTGGGAGTGTTTGATGGGGACAGTGTAGAGGGAGTTTTACTCTGTATCTAACCCCGTGCTGTACCTGTCCTGGGAGTGTTTGATGGGGGGACAGTGTAGAGGGAGCTTTACTCTGTATCTAACCCCGTGCTGTCCCTGTCCTGGGAGTGTTTGATGGGGGACAGTGTAGAGGGAGCTTTACTCTGTATCTAACCCCGTGCTGTCCCTGTCCTGCGAGTGTTTGATGGGGACAGTGTAGAGGGAGCTTTACTCTGTATCTAACCCCGTGCTGTACCTGTCCTGGGAGTGTTTGATGGGGACAGTGTAGAGGGAGCTTTACTCTGTATCTAACCCCGTGCTGTACCTGTCCTGGGAGTGTTTGATGGGGACAGTGTAGAGGGAGCTTTACTCTGTATCTAACCCCGTGCTGTACCTGTCCTGGGAGTGTTTGATGGGGGACAGTGTAGAGGGAGCTTTACTATGTATCTAACCCCCGTTCAGGGAGTATTTGATGGGATACTGAGTGGTAAATAAATCCTGGTCTATGTACCAAAGCCTGAACCTGTGGAAAAATGCAAGAGAGCACTGGGTTCCAGAAACTGGAGTAAATGTGGAGGATTCGAATCCTTATGAACCTCAGATTCACAAGGAATTTTTAGATGATCAAAGGTTGCTGAGGCGATGAATGTGCTTGTGCTGTGAGAATGATTAATGGCAGCAGCTAAATATACCGTTTAAATATATCTCTGTAAAAGGCATCACACTGAAAACTGTGAAAAGTCAGAAACAAACTGTTCCATTGGGTGAACAGGATTGAGTTGTGACGGACGAAGCAACCGGCTCACAGCGGGAAAGTTTCAAACATTAAATGGTCAGCAAATATTCAGCTCAAACTGACCCCGAGACCAGCTGCCAAACAGGGACAGGACACACAGAGCAGCAGGGTAATCCCCGTGTCAGTCACACTGTGTAACACCTCTGTCCTGACACTCACTGCGAAAAACACTGCTTTAATTTAGATCAATATTACAGGTGAATTCTCTTCATAACCGACACTGTGTCACACACACAAGAACGGGTTTGTGAAAGACAGCTGCCTGCGTCTCCCCAGTGTCAGAATCACATTCCTCCCAGCCCTCGGTCCAGACACCCTCACCTCCGAATCCCACAGCAGTTAACGCCAGCAGAATCTGCCGGTGCAGTGCAGAGGGAGTGCTGCACTGTCTGCTTTTTTATTCATTTGTGGGACAGGGGCTGGGTCAGCATTTATTGCCCATCCCGAGTTGCCCCTTGTTCAGAGGGCAGTTGAGAGTCAAGCACGATAGTTGGGCTCAGGAGTCACATATAGGCCAGGCCAGGTAAGGACAGCAGATTTCCGTCCCTAAGGGACATTACTGAACCAGATGGGTTTATCCAACAATTGACAACGGTTTCATGGTCATCAGTAGATTCTTAATTCCAGATATTTTTTATAGGATTCAAATTCCACCATCTGCTGTGGCGGGATTCGAACCGGGGTCCCCAGAACATCAGCTGAGTTTCTGGATTAAAAGTCTAGTGATAATTGCACTGGGCCATTACCTCCCTAATAAGGTGAGGCCCTCAGTGCCAGACAGAACATTATTTTAGTAAAATCACGTGGAATTGTTCCCAGTGACCAATATTTACTCTCCACCCATCACCATTCAAACAGAGGATCTGGTCATTATCCTATTGCTGCTAGTGGGATCTTGCTGTGTAAAATTGGCTGCCATGTTTCCTGCACTCTTAAAGTGTAAAACACTCTGGGATGGCATGAGATCATGAAGGGTGCTATATAAATGCAAATCTTTCTTTGATCCTGTCTGAGATAAGGAAGATTCTTTGTCGCAGTGAGACTATTACAGAGCAGTTGGATTCTAGTTGAGGGCGACATGGTGACTGGGTTGGAGGTTAGTGAGTGTTTCAAGAACAGAATTACACTGACTCCGAAACCTCAGCAAATTCTTCATCCAGGCCTGGGGCATTGGCTGACTGCTGGAGAAACTGTGTGTTACAGATAACCAATAAACACCATCGATAATCAGTCATCTTTATCAAACTAATCTCTCTCAGGAAGAGGACATTCAGCCCCTCCAGCTCGTTCTGCTATCCAGTCAATCCTGTCCATCTTCATGTCTCTCTGTCAAATATCGAGCACCCAAAAACCCTGGCAAAAACTTTCCAATCTCAGTCTTAGAAAGTTCCAATCAACAAACTCCTGTCTCCACCAGACCCACTACCCCTCCAGTCCCCCCACTCCCAATCCTCTCCCAATCCACCCTCCCCCTCCCCCCCAATCCCCCCTCCCAATCTCCCCTCCCTCCCAATCCACCCTCTCCCTCCCCCCATCCTCCCTCCCAATCCTCCCCCAAATCCCCCCCAATCCCCCCATTCCCAATCCCCCCCCTCCCAATCACCCCCAATCCTCCCTCCCAATGCCCCCCGCCACAGCACCCCCCCAGCCTTGGTGGGACAGCTCCAGCCTTGCCCCCACCCTGTGCTTTGGGTGGGAAATTTCAGCCGTGTTCAGACAATGCTCTGCTTTGAACTCCAGACAAAGCAGATTCTCTCCCCCTCCCTCCAGCAGATTAAATCTCTTTAACACTTGCAGCAACTCCCATCCTCAGTCTCTCGGACAGACAGGAGAGAGGGGAACCCGAATCCACACAACTGGTGCTGGGGTTTAACTCTCTCAGCGCCGCTCTCACTGTGGGCAGGAAGGGGGGATGGAGTCACTGACCTGCTTCTTCCTGGTTAACCAGCTCCATCAGATCCTGGACATGGATCAGGAAAATCAGACCCAGCATCCCGAACAGCAGGATGAAGGAGAAAAGGTAGCAGAGTCTCATGGTTACTGTTAGACACACAGTAAGGACCAGATTAAACAGCCACTGCATCCATCAGCTCCCTGCTTCCTCTCCCCGTCTCTCCCCCTTCTCCAACTCCCAGTGTGTGGAAATCTGTGAAAAAGTAAGAGACTGAATTCACTCCTCACATCAGAGCAGTTTGTGCGTCACCCAATCTGCAGATGATGCTCTTGCACTTTTCCTGTACTGAATCCCATTATTCTAATTTCCTTCTGCTGCTAATTTGTGAAAAATCTGTCCAACTCAGACATTATCTCCCTGCTCAGTTCAGCAATCTGATCACACAGAGGCCAGAGAGGACTCTGCACACACAGGAATGGAATCAGCTTTACACTCCATCCAATTCACAAATAGAGAAGGAGGGTATCACAGTGAGACACTGAGAAATTAGCCCCACATTCTCAAATTAAACTTCAAGCAACTCGACTCATTTACACCCAGGCAAATCTCAACCGTATCAAACACTTCACTGGGTATCGGTTCCACACACCCCGAACCCCTCGATTAGATTCCAGTCTGTAGCTCACTCCCGGGTATCTGTTATTCTATATATAAACCACCCCGAACCCCTCGATTAGATTCCAGTCTGTAACTCACTCCCGGGTATCTGTTATTCTGTATATAAACCACCCCGAACCCCTCGATTAGATTCCAGTCTGTAACTCACTCCCGGGTATCTGTTATTCTGTATATAAACCACCCTGAACCCCTCAATTAGATTCCAGTCTGTAACTCACTCCCGGGTATCTGTTATTCTATATATAAACCACCCCGAACCCCTCGATTAGATTCCAGTCTGTAACTCACTCCCGGGTATCTGTTATTCTATATATAAACCACCCCGAACCCCTCGATTAGATTCCAATCTGTAACTCACTCCCGGGTATCTGCTATTCTGTATATAAACCACCCCGAACCCCTCAATTAGATTCCAGTCTGTAACTCACTCCCGGGTATCTGTTATTCTGTATATAAACCACCCCGAACCCCTCAATTAGATTCCAGTCTGTAACTCACTCCCGGGTATCTGTTATTCTGTATATAAACCATCCTGAACCCCTCGATTAGATTCCAGTCTGTAACTCACTCCCGGATATCTGTTATTCTGTATATAAACCACCCCGAACCACTCGATTAGATTCCAGTCTGTAACTCACTCCCGGGTATCTGTTATTCTATATATAAACCACCCCGAACCCCTCGATTAGATTCCAGTCTGTATCTAACCCCGTGCTGTACCTGTCCTGGGAGTGTTTGATGGGGGAACAGTGTAGAGGGAGCTTTACTCTGTATCTAACCCCGTGCTGTCCCTGTCCTGGGAGTGTTTGATGGGGGACAGTGTAGAGGGAGCTTTACTCTGTATCTAATCCCATGTTGTACCTGTCCTGGGAGTGTTTGATGGGGACAGTGTAGAGGGAGCTTTACTCTGTATCTAACCCCGTGCTGTACCTGTCCTGGGAGTGTTTGATGGGGGACAGTGTAGAGGGAGCTTTACTCTGTATCTAACCCCGTGCTGTACCTGTCCTGGGAGTGTTTGATGGGGGACAGTGTAGAGGGAGCTTTACTCTGTATCTAACCCCGTGCTGTACCTGTCCTGCGAGTGTTTGATGGGGACAGTGTAGAGGGAGCTTTACTCTGTATCTAACCCCGTGCTGTACCTGTCCTGGGAGTGTTTGATGGGGGGACAGTGTAGAGGGAGCTTTACTCTGTATCTAACCCCGTGCTGTACCTGTCCTGGGAGTGTTTGATGGGGGACAGTGTAGAGGGAGCTTTACTCTGTATCTAACCCCGTGCTGTACCTGTCCTGGGAGTGTTTGATGAGGGACAGTGTAGAGGGAGCTTTACTCTGTATCTAACCCCGTGCTGTACCTGTCCTGGGAGTGTTTGATGGGGACAGTGTAGAGGGAGCTTTACTCTGTATCTAACCCCGTGCTGTACCTGTCCTGGGAGTGTTTGATGGGGGGACAGTGTAGAGGGAGCTTTACTCTGTATCTAACCCCGTGCTGTACCTGTCCTGGGAGTGTTTGATGGGGGGACAGTGTAGAGGGAGCTTTACTCTGTATCTAACCCCGTGCTGTACCTGTCCTGGGAGTGTTTGATGAGGGACAGTGTAGAGGGAGCTTTACTCTGTATCTAAGGAGGGAATGGATATTGTTCATTTCTGCCTCAGTCAATTTCTTGGAATATTTATCAAAGGGGAGAAGAATATCTTTTTCATCTTGTCCATTGGGATGAGTCTGTATTAGGAATCTTTTTATTGGATGTTAATATTGAATAAATAATTGAGAATGGGATTATGCAGTTTTATGTAAATGTAACCGGCAGTTTCTGGAATGGCCTCGCTGAGTGATTCTCTCCGTTTCAGTGGTTCTGCCTCACGATCCTGCCTCTGCCCCAGCCTCTCACTCTCACACTCACAAAGGGCAGCAGTTCCTAACTGGGGCACGATCAACAAATAAAGGATGATCTCAGCACTCACAATATTCCCAGCTCTCACGTTTCAAATATTTAATCTTCAAAACTAAATTCCAAACACATTCAGAGGCTCTGCTCCACTCAGCAGGGGATGTGGAGACTTGCTGCCTCGGCTGAGTTTGACGCAGGGAGAAATGTTTCACTTGGTGTTTGTTCCAATTCTGACTCCGTCACCATGATCAGCACTGACATTACTGGAGATTCCACACAAACTCTCACCTCCATCGCTCCAATGTCACACAGCATCTCAGCACAGCGCAGAGTCAGTGCTGAGGGAGTGCCGCACTGTCAGAGGGTCAGTATTGAGGGAGCGCCGCACTGTCAGAGGGTCAGTACTGAGGGAGTGTCGCACTGTCAGAGGGTCAGTACTGAGGGAGTGCTGCACTGTCAGAGGGTCAGTACTGAGGGAGTGTCGCACTGTCAGAGGGTCAGTACTGAGGGAGTGTCGCACTGTCAGAGGGTCAGTGCTGAGGGAGTGCCGCACTGTCAGAGGGTCAGTACTGAGGGAGTGCCGCACTGTCAGAGGGTCAGTACTGAGGGAGTGCCGCACTGTCAGAGGGTCAGTACTGAGGGAGTGCTGCACTGTCAGAGGGTCAGTACTGAGGGAGTGCCGCACTGTCAGAGGGTCAGTACTGAGGGAGTGCCGCACTGTCAGAGGGTCAGTACTGAGGGAGTACCGCACTGTCAGAGGGTCAGTACTGAGGGAGTGCCGCACTGTCAGAGGGTCAGTACTGAGGGAGTGCCGCACTGTCAAAGGGTCAGTACTGAGGCAGCGCTGCAGTGTTGGATGTACAGTCTCTCTGAGATGAGGTTCACTCTGGCACTGTATCAATGAGCAGTGGGGGGAGATCTGTCCCTTGTCTGGATCAGATTCATCAATCTGTATCATCAATGAAGATGAATTATCTGGGCCTTTGCACTTTTCTGTTTGTGGAATCTTCTTGTAAACATCTTTCCTGTTACATTTCTCACAGTACAACACTGAATTGACTGGAGGCATTGCTCACTGATTGGGAAGCACTCCCTCAGTATTGACCCTCTGTCCCCATCAAACACTCCCAGGACAGGTACAGCACGGGGTTAGATACAGAGTAAAGCTCCCTCTACACTGTCCCCATCAAACACTCCCAGGACAGGTACAGCACGGGGTTAGATACAGAGTAAAGCTCCCTCTACACTGTTCCCCCATCAAACACTCCCAGGACAAGTACAGCACGGGGTTAGATACAGAGTAAAGCTCCCTCTATACTGTCCCAGTAAATGCTTTATTGTTTCTCTGTGTCACAGATACTCTCTGTGCCGGGGTCGGGTGTGGTTTGTGGTTCGGGAATTGGAATCGGGTTGAATTTGTTGATGGAAGTGGGTGATTTTGGAATCCAGGCCGGGGAGAGGGATTGTTTAATGAGTGAGACTTCATCGGGTTGTGAATATCTCCCTGTCTGTGACAGGCTTTGATTCCTCCTCTCATGACCTGAGCTGGGGCTACACGTTCACCGTGATTGGATCATTGCTTCTTCCTGACAGCAGTAAAGTGGACTTTTAGTAACTGAGCCTTACTCCATCCTCTCCCCCCTGCACCATCTGTACGTTTACACGTTACGTCCCTCCTGCCATTGCCGCTGTTCTCTGTCGCTGCTAATTGCAGATATGTTTAGTCTGGTGTAAAGAAGGGTCTGTTCTATCTGGGGCTTTCTCACTGTCCTCACAGTTGAGGCTGGGAGACGAGGGGCAGACAGTGAGGGTGAGCAGCAGAGAGTGACAGTGTTTGTAAAACCTGCACCAGAATTACACTTGGTACTTGGCAATGTTATTACCGTGCGATAAATCCTCTACACTTTTCACAGGAACAGCACAGTGGCACTCAGCACCGCTGCCTCACAGCACCAGGGACCCGGGTTCAATTCCGGCCCTGGGTTCACTGTCTGTGTGGTGTTTGCACATTCTCCCCATGTCTGTGTGGGTTTCCTCCCACAGTCCAATGATGTGCGGGGTAAGTTCGATTGGCCATGCTAAAATTGCCCCTCGTGTTGAGGGGATTGGCAGGGTAAGTATAAGGGGTTATGGGGAATAGGGCCTGGGTGGGATTGTGATCGGTACAGACTCGATGGGCCGAACGGCCTCCTTCTTCCCTGTGAGGATTTTATGAACAGTATCTGCAATCTTGAAGATTATCATTAATTTTCACTAAAGAAATTGGTAACAATCAAACTGGAGAGATTCAGCAGAATTCCAGCAGCTCTGAGCTGTGGGGACAGGTTCCCGGCGTTCCCCCGGTCAGTGAGAGAGGAATTATTTGGGGGTTTTGGGGGTGAGTCTGGAACTCCAGACTCCGGATGAGTCCCAGGCTGTTCAGTGCCATGTCAGCAATGGGAATATTGATGCTGCTTTGTTTTCATTCCCCAGGTTCTTTCGGGTGGGGGTGAGACGGGTGTGGCTGAGTCGGTGGGGGGGGTGGTGGGGGGACACACACGGTCACTCCTGAGACAGCTGGCTGCAGGTTCGAGTCCCACCCCAGCGCCTGGGCTGCAGTCTGACTCTCAGTGTGAATTCTGAGGCAGAGCCTGGGCTGGATGGGACATCCCAGGTAGCGGTTACCCGTCTGCGAAGGAGACGATTGAAGAACGGGCTGGGTCAGAAAAACTGTGCAATGATTATCTCCGGAATCAGGTCGCACTGCAATCTGTGGGATCTTGCTGTGCTCTCTGTTTCGTCCAGCAAACACAAAACAATCCCCCCCCAACGCGAGCGGCTCTTTCAACACGAGGCAACGGCTGTGTTTCGTGTTCCCTGCGGCACAGGGAGAAGCCCGGGATACACAAATCCCACAGTAACACTGAGCCCTGCCTTTCCAGGTCCTCGTGTAAAAGATCCAGCCTGAAAACTAAACCTCGACTGGAGCAGGAGGGGCCCCGTCCCGGGTACATTACCCACAACTTACTGAACTTTTCATGATGACACCTGAAACTCCATCAGTTCACCCCCGATTAGCCCCGAGTCTTCACCCCCCCACTCAGAACCTATTCACTTACAGGAGTCAGTAACACTCAGATACACCCCATACCGGAGTGTACACCCCCCAGTGCCAGGGGCCCGGAGTGTACACCCCCCAGTGCCAGGGACCCAGAGTGTACACCCCCAGTGCCGGGGACCCGGAGTGTACACCCCCCAGTGCCAGGGACCCGGAGTGTACACCCCCCAGTGCCAGGGACCCGGAGTGTACACCCCCCAGTGCCAGGGACCCGGAGTGTACACCCCCCAGTGCCAGGGGACCCGGAGTGTACACCCCCCAGTGCCAGGGGACCCGGAGTGTACACCCCCCAGTGCCAGGGGACCCGGAGTGTACACCCCCCAGTGCCAGGGACCCGGAATGTACACCGCCCAGTGCCAGGGACCCGGAGTGTACACCCCCCAGTGCCGGGGACCCGGAGTGTACACCGCCCAGTGCCGGGGACCCGGAGTGTACACCGCCCAGTGCCGGGGACCCAGAGTGTACACCCCCCAGTGCCGGGGACCCGGAGTGTACACCCCCCAGTGCCAGGGACCCGGAGTGTACACCCCCCAGTGCCAGGGGATCCGGAGTGTACACCCCCCAGTGCCAGGGACCCGGAGTGTACACCCCCCAGTGCCAGGGACCCGGAGTGTACACCCCCCAGTGCCAGGGACCTGGGGTGTACACCCCCGTGCGAGGGGACCAGTACTCCGCAGTGTGTCTCTGTACAGCTCCCTGATTGGGCAACCTTAACATCCTGCAATTCAGGAGCTCGTATTCCAGTAGCTCATGGACCTCATTACAATCCCTCTCCCACATTACATCCCTCCGTTACACCCCTCCTCCCTCATTACACCCCTTCCCCCAATTACATCCCTCCCCCTCATTACACTTCTCCCCCTTATTATGCACCCACTACGCCCCTCCCCCCCTCATTACGCCCCCTCGTTACGCCCCTCCCCCCCTCATTACGCCCCCCCTGGTCCCAGGAAGTGTGTGGATTGAGAGTTTTTTTGGTGTTTGCTCTGGTTCCTGGCAGTGGGTGGGTGAAGCGGACCCCCCCACCCCCCCCGTCACAATACAAGCTCCTGATTGGGCAGCAAGGGGTGGGGATGGTCAAGGTGGAGTCCATTTTGGACTCTGAGTGACCGTTGGTGGAGACGGAGAGGGATAGCCGGCAGGTCCGGGAATTCCTTCCCGAGTTTCCGGCCTGCTGGGTATCGATTGTTCCGGCACAGCCTGCGGTTTCCTGACTTTGAGAGGGTGGAGGTGTTCCCGTGGGATGGCTGATCCCCCACGGACTCCACGGGAAGCTGGTCCTGTCCGCGCGCACACACATGGCCATCACGCTTCAATCGCCTGTGATTGGGTGTTTCTCCTGGCAGGGGGTCTGAGCTGGGCACCCCTGCCCCCCCCCCCCCCCCCCCCCCCCCACAACCTTCTCCCCCCCCCCCCCCCGACCCCCTGGGCGGATTTGAGGTGGAGAGACTCTTCCCGCTCAGAAAGGACAGTAGGACTAGGGGGCACAGCCTCAAGATAAAGGGGGGGCGGTTTAGAATGGAGTTGAGGAGGAACTTCTTCACTCAAAGGATGGTGAATCTCTGGAATTCTCTGCCCGTTGAAGTGGTGGAGGCTGCCCTCGCTAAATATTTTTAAGATGCAGGTTGATGGGTTCTTGATAAGAGAGGGGATTAAGGGTTATGGGGAGAGGGCGGGAATGTGGAACTGAGCCACAACAGATCAGCCATGATCTTATTGAATGGCAGGGCAGGCTCGAAGGGCTAGATGGCCTACTCCTGCTCCTATTTCTTATGTTCTTATGTTCTTGATTTGCATTCCACAATAGCTCAGGCCCTGGAAGTGAACGCAATCGGGTGTTCCTCTCTGTTTTTCCTCGGATGGAGAAAGCTAGCACGAGGGGGCATAGTTTTAAATTAAGGGGTGGTATTTATAGGACGGATGTCAGGAGTAGGTTCTTTACCCAGAGGGTGGTGAGGGATTGGAATGCCCTGCCTGCTGCAGTTGTAAATGCGCCTAGTTTGGGGGCGTTTAAGAGATCTATGGATAGGTTTATGGATGGAAAGAGATTGGTTTAGGTTAGAGGGTCATTGCTTTTTTAATTGGTCGGCGCAACATCGTGGGCCGAAGGGCCTGTTCTGCGCTGTAATGTTCTATGTTCTATGTTTGGCCACCTATTTACCAATACCATCCCAGTGCCGCTCAGGGACACATTGAAGGTCAGTAATAATTCTTTCCTGGGATCATAACATGCCTGAATGTTCAATGAGGGAAACTGTTGCTTTACTTTGACGGAAGGCCACTTCCGAGGCTGAGCCTGGTTTAGTTATTGGTGGAATGGAGCCAGGGTGGGGACAAGGTTGGGTATAAATTTCCCAGAGCAGTTTACCAATCCCAGCAATGTTCCTAGCTCCTGGTGGATCTGGGTGAGTGTGACTGCCCGCACCTTGTGTTCCAAAGGGCATAGACCAGGTTTGTCCACTCGAGACAGGTCACTGTGGGGGCCTGGAATACACATTTCTCCCTTCTTAGGCATACACCTGCCTTGCAAACTCGACTCAGGACTCCCTCAAAGTTCTCGAGGAGTTCCTTACTCATTTCCCCTGGTATGCAGGTGTCATCCTGAGGTAGACCTTGTGAAAATGTTCTCCATTGTTCTCTGGAAGACTGTGCGGGTTGACAATGCCCCGGTGTCAGTCGGGTGTATTGATAAAGAGCCTTGTGTTTGAGTTGGTGAATTTCTCTGGAATTCCTGTCTAGCTCTAATTGAAAGTACGCGTGACTTATATCGGGTTTTGAAGATGAGATTTCTCCGGCCAACTTCGCAAACCAGTCCTCGACCCAGTGATCCGGTATTTATCCGGCTGCAAGGAACAGTTTAAAATCCCGGCAAAGGCAGATTGATCCGTCCGGCTTCGGAATTGGCACTGCTGTGCTGCCCATTCCGCAGATCGCACTGGTTTGATAATTCCTCCACACTCCAGTCTCTGGATTTCAGATTCCACTTTTTCCCAAGAACCAAATCGTTCTGGACAGGCTTTACAAAATCCCGGAATTGCTTCCTGGTCTTCACGTTGAGGTCACCGTTGTTCCTTTGATGATCCCTAGGCTTTCCTGGAAAATGTCCGGGGATTTAAGTGGAATTTCACTAAGCCTCTGGCTGAAAGATATCCAGCCAATTCCAGTGGAACTTTCACAACTGATTTCATCCCATCAGGCTGGTCTCCGATCCTCCGTTACAATCATCGGTAACCGAGGACCCAGCTGCCTTTCATAGGAGACAGCGATAGGGATTTACCCACTATTCACAAAGATTCCCCTGTGGGGGCTCTCAGCCTTGCTGAGGTCTTTGGTGAAATTAGGGGCTGGAGTCCAGAGTGAATTTTAAGGAACACTGATTCTCCAATCAGTGATACAGCCACCCCCGTATCGATCTGCGATAATACCGGGTTTCTATTTAACCAGACGGTCATCTTAATCAGGTCCGATTTGGACATCGCTTTGCAGTTTAATTGTTCTAAATCAGATGTAGATGGAGCTTCCAAGGTGTGAAGTCTCCGGGATAGTGCTGATGGGCTGACGGGCTGTTTTTCTCAATCTAGGCCTTTGTTTTGCTGTTTCAACTCCAGAGTAAGAAGTCTCACATCAACAGGTTAAAGTCCAACAGGTTTATTTAATAGCATGAGCTTTCGGAGCGCTGCCCCTTCATCAGGTTCGTGGGGGTTCTGTTCACAAACAGGGCAGAGAAAGACACAAACTCAATTTACAAAATAATGGTTGGAATGCGAGTCTTTACAGGTAATCAAGTCTTAAAGGTACAGACAATGTGAGTGGAGAGAGGGTTAAGCACAGGTTAAAGAGATGTGTATTGTCTCCAGACAGGACAGTTAGTGAGATTTTGCAAACCCAGGCAAGTCATGGGGGTTACAGATAGTGTGACATGAACCCAAGATCCCTGTTGAGACCATCCTCATGTGTGCGGAACTTGGCTATCAGTATCTGCTCAGCCACTCTGCGCTGTCGTGTGTTGTGAAGGCCGCCTTGGAGAATGCTTACCCGAAGGTCAGAGACTGAATGCCCGTGACCACTGAAGTGTTCGCCAACAGGAAGGGAACAGTCTTGCCTGGTGATTGTCGAGCGATGTTCATTCATCCATTGTCGTAGTGTCTGCATGGTCTCCCCAACATACCATGCCTCAGGACATCCTTTCCGGCAGCATATCAGGTAGACAACATTCCCGTACATCTTGCAGAGGTTGCTGTGGCAGGGTTGTGTGGTGTTGTGATCGCTGTTCTCCTGAAGGCTGGGTAGTTTGCTGCAGGCAATGGTCTGTTTGAGGTTGTGTGGTTGTTTGAAGGCAAAAAGTGGGGGTGTGGGAATGGTCTTGGTGAGATGTTCGTCTTCATCAATGACATGTTGAAGGCTCTGGAGAAGATGTCGTAGCTTCTCTGCTCCGGGGAAGTACTGGATGATGAAGGGTACTCTGTCCACCGTGTCCCGTGTTTGTCTTCTGAGGAGTTTGGTGCGGTTTTCACTGTGGCGCATCGGAATTGTCGATCGATGAGTCGAGTGCCATATCCTGTTCTTATCAGGACATCTTTCAGCATCTGGAGGTGTCTGTTGTGATCTTCCTCATCTGAGCAGATCCTGTGTATACGGAGGGCTTGTCCGTAGGGGATGGTTTCTTTAACATGTTTAGGGTGGAAGCTGGAGAAGTGGAGCATCGTGAGGTTATCTGTGGGCTTGCGGTACAGTGAGGTGCTGTGGTGACCGTCCTTGATGGAGATGCGTGTGTCCAAGAATGCAACTGATTCTGGGGAATAGTCCATGGTGTGTCTAATGGTGGGATGGAACTTGTTGATGTCATCATATAGTTGTTTCAGTGATTGTTCACCATGAGTCTAAAAAAGAAAATGTTATCGATGTATCTAGTGTATAGCATCGGTTGAAGGTCCTGTGCGGTGAAGAAGTCTTGTTTGAACCTGTACATGAAGATGTTGACATATTGAGGTGTGAATTTGGTCCCCATGGCTGTTCCGTGTGTCTGGATGATGAACTGGTTGTTGAAGGTGAAGACATTGTGGTCCAGGATGAAGCAGATGAGTTGTAAAGTTGATTCTGGAAACTGGCAGTTGTCGGTGTTGAGAACTGAGGCAGTTGCAGCAACGCCATCATCGTGAGGGATGTTGGTGTAGAGCACCGAGACACCCATTGTGATGAGAAATGCTCCTGGTTCAACTGCTGAGTTTCTGTAGGAAGTCTGTAACGTTGCGACAGAAGCTGTGGGTTCTTTGTACAATGGGTGTCAGGATGCTCTCGACAGCCGGAGAGGTTCTCGCACAGGGTCCCATTGCCCGATACGATGGGATGGCTGGGTGTGTTTGCCTTGTGTATCTTTGGGAGGCAGTAGAGATCTCCAATGCGGGGAGTACGTGGGATGAGAGCACGGAGGGTGCTCTGAAGGTCTGGATCAAAGGTCTTGGTCAGTCTGTTGAGTTGACGGGTGTGTTCTTTGGTTGGATCTGCGCGTAACTGTCAACTCCACATAGCAGCAATTACAAAGCACCGTACAAGACATTAATAAGGCCACAGTTGGAATACTGTGTACAGTCCTGGTCACTGGGATTGTTCTCACTGGAAACATGGAAACTGAGGAGCGACTTGATAGAAGTTTATAAAATGGTGATGGGTACTGATAGGGTGAACAGTTGGAAGATTCTCCCAGAGCAGGAATGACAATTATAACGGGGCACAAATTCAAGATAATCATAGAATTATTGAATCCCTACAGTGCAGAAGGAAGCCATTCGGCCCATCGAGTCTGTACCCACCACAATGCCACCCATGCCCTGTTCCCATAATCCCTCATATTTACCTTGCTAATCCTCCTGACACAAGGGGCAATTTAGCACGGCCAGCCCACCTAACCTGCACATCTTTTGGACTGTGGGAGGAAACTGGAGCACCCGGAGGAAACCCACACAGACATGGGAAGAATGTGCAGACTCCACACAGACAGTGAACCAAGGCCAGAATTGAACCTGGGACCCTGGTGCTGCGAGGCAGCAGCGCTAACCACTGTGCCACTTTGGGGGGGGAAGGTTCAGGGGAGATGTGCGGGGGAAGTTTTTTTTATACAGAGGGTGGTTGGGGCCTGGAATGCGCTGCCAAGTGAGGTGGTTGAGGCAGATATGTGAGCCACGTTTAAAACTTATCTGGATAAGCATGTGAACAAATGGGGGATAGAGGCACATTAGCTGTTTGTTAGATAGGACACCATGATCGGCACAGGCTGGGAGGGCCGAAGGGTCTGTTTCTATGCTGTGCTGTTCTTTGTCACCCTATTATAGAAAGGATATTATTAAACCAGAAAGAGTGCAGTAAAGATTTACTAGGATGCTACTGAGACTTGATGGTTTGAGTTATAAGGAGAGGCTGGATAGACTGAAGTGCAGTTGGGTTTCTGCTCATAGATATTTCTGTATATTTACATTATTGATTTTATAAGTTTCTATGAGATCCCCTCTCACTTTTCTAAACTCCAGTGAATATAATCCTAACCGACTTAGTCTCTCCTCATATGACAGACCTGCCATCCCAGGAATCAGCCTGGTAAACCTTCGCTGTGCTCCCTCTATAACAAGGACATCCTTCCTCAGATAAGGACACCAAAACTGCACACAATACTCCAGGTGTGACCTCACCAACGCCCTGTACAATTGCAGCAAAACATCCCTATCTCTATACTCAAATCCTCTCACTATGAAGGCCAACATACAATTTCCCCCTCTTCATTGCCTTCTGTACCTGCACGCTTACTTTCAGAGACAGGTACACAAGGACTCCAAGGTCTCATTGGGTATCCACTTCTCAATTTACACCCATTCACATAATAATCTGTCTTCCTATTATTGCTACCAAAGTGGATAACCTCACATTTATCCACATTATACTGCATCTGCCATGCAGATACCCACACACTCAGCCTGTCCAAATCACACTGAACCATCTTTGGTGTCCCTGCAAAAAAGCTGATTTATTGGCAATGGTTTTGCAATACTGAGCCAGATACTTCTCGTACAGAATATTCCCTGCCAGTGTCCCAGACACTCTGTATTATATATCTGTGCAGAGCTCTCCAACTAGACAGCCTAAACTACCCTCAATTAGGGAGATTATACTAGTGGCTCTGACTCAGTGAAGTTATTACAATGGTGAACGAGAGTAGCTGCGATTCCCCTGCTTTATAATCAGACACCCAGACACAGTCACAGCTCTGTGATTTTATCTTTCACTTTGTGGGAGTTTGCTCAGGATGGCTGTACCCAGTGAATTCACTGATAACTGTTCTGCGCCACCCTCCCCATCTCTTTGTTCCCAGTGACCATATCATTTACTGAACAGCTGGAGGGACGGCGCTTCTAACCTCAGGGCCAGAGTTCATTATAAAAAAACTGAATTTACAAAATCTCTTTCAATGTCAAAAAATAAAAGGTCTAGACTCACTCACACACTCACTCACACACCCACACACTCACACACACACTCACACACACACACTCAGACACACACGCTCACACACACACACTCAGACACACACTCACACACACTCACACACTCACTCACACACACACTCACTCACCCACACACTCACACACACACTCACACACACACACTCAGACACACACGCTCACACTCACACACACACTCACACACACACACTCAGACACACACGCTCACACACACACACTCAGACACACACTCACACACACTCACACACTCACTCACACACACACTCACTCACACTCACTCACACACACACTCACTCACCCACACACTCAGACACACACGCTCACACACACACACACACTCACACACGCACACACACGTATACACACACACACTTACACACACACACATATACACACACACTCACACACACGCTCACACACACACTCACACACTCACTCACACTCACACACAAACACACTCACACACACTCACTCACACACTCACTCACACACACTCACTCACACACACACACTCACTCACACACACACTCATTCAGTCACACACTCACATTTTCACTTACATAGGCATACTCACAAACTCTCATTATTTAGCACTGCTGCCCCACAGCGCCAGGGACCTGGGTTCAATTCCCAGCTTGGGTCACTGCCTATATGGAGTTTGCATGTTCTCCCCATATCTGCATGGGTTTCCTCCAGGTGCTCCGGTTTCCTCCTACAGTCCAAAAGGACATGCTTTTGGTAGGTGGATTGGCCATGCTAAATTCTCCCTCAGTGTACCCCAACAGGTGCCAGAGTGTGGCAACTAGAGAATTTTCACAGTAACTTCATTGCAGTGTAAACCTACTTGTGACACTAATAAATAAACTTTAAACCTCATACACACCAACACACGCACACTTGCTCTCTCACACACTCTCACGCATGCTCAGATACTCACACATACACACAGGCACACACTCACTCACAGACACGCACATTCACCGACGCACACAGACACACACACTTGCAGATGTACATACTCCCAGATACACAGATACACACACACACTCACACAGTCAGATACATGCAGATCCATACATACAGACATACCGTATCATCACCTCACATATATACACACACAGAAACACACATACTCACACACCTTGTCACATACACACACAGATACACATGCACACACACAGACATGCATATACACACACGGGGCTGCACAAACTCACACACATACACAGAAAAAACACACACGTACACTCATAGATACACACACTAACAGGCACATACACACCCACAGATACACACACTCACATACACACACCCTCACACACACCCCCACAGATACACACACAGTCACAGACACACACACACACACACCCACAGATACACACACACACCCTCATACACACACCCACAGATACACACACACACCCACAGATACACACACACACCCTCATACACACACCCACAGATACACACACACACAACACCCTCATACACACACCCACAGATACACACACCCTCACACACACACCCACAGATACACACACACACACTCACACACACCCACCCACAGATACACACACACCCTCACACACACACCCACAGATACACACACACACACCCTCACACACACACCCACAGATACACACACACACACACTCACACACACCCACCCACAGATACACACACACACACCCTCACACACACACCCACAGATACACACACACACCCTCACACACCCCCCCACAGATACACACACAGTCACAGACACACACACACACACACCCCCACAGGTACACACACACACCCTCACACACACACCCACAGATACACACACACACCCTCACACACACGGATAATTCCAAATACTCACTAACCTGTGTGAAGAATATTTGGCTGGAATCTGATCGCCAGGATGAAGAAACTCAGACAAGGTCGATACAATCACTCCTCAATCTCCTTCACACTTTGCCTTTTCTCACTCCTGGAAACGCTTATTTTATTTTTCCAGAACTGAGTTAAAGTTGCTGCTTCCAAAGCGACAGGATTCGCTCCAAAAGACGCACAGATATAAATCTATAGTGAATGCAGAGAGAGGGAGGGAGGTGTGGATGATTCCGTTACAGAATCCAGCTTTCCTGCTCTCTCTCTCCGGATAGAGAGGCAGCTCCCGGCAACTCAAAGAATAGCAATCTCTCAAGAATT